>NC_090620.1:3173422-3252353 GCF_004359215.1 Bremia lactucae
AGCCAGCCACCTGACGATGATCAGGCGAATGTTCTGTTCTCCCCGAGTTGGCCATTTCGTCCGACTCGCATTCGTAGTCGACCTCCAAAGAGGGGTCGCATTCACGTGTTGTATCACCACGTGCACCCGCAACATTTAGAGTTGCGGGAGAAGAGACAATAATGTCGCCCGCGGCTGCATGAACCGCAGCCGAAGGCACCGCAGTATTCGCATACCGTATGGACTTATTAACCATGCGATAGAATTAAAAATGATGGTTCTGACCGATCAACCATCTTTTAATAAAGTGGTCTTACAGTGACCACACTTTTCAATGACAGTCCGAGTGATTGTCGTTTATGGGAGAGGTGATATAAAGGAGTGTATCGTTACATAAAATTAACACTTAAAGGTTGTTAATTAATAAATTATTTAAAAGGTAGAGAATATTTGGAGAATATTACTTTACAATGTAATATTCCAAAAGCTCATCCATTGGTAGATATAGATTATTATATCTACTTTCTCCGCGGTCCAGTCAGCGCTGGACGCGCGCAAAGAGAAAGACGGATAAGACTTATATTACATGTTTTGTATTAGTTTATATTTAGTTAGTATTAAGTAGATAGACAAAAAGAACTTAATTATATTAAAACAGCTTTTAATTAGCCCTCTTAAGGCAAGTGTTTATAAAGAGAGTCTTCCTCTAAACGTACTAGTGTACGTGAAGTGACGTGTGAGGCACCACTCACACTGAGGCAGTGCGAAGTGGGCTTGTACTGAAGGAGTACAAGTTGGCAGTGCCCCGTAACAAGAACCAATGGTCCTCTCGTGTGCGATATTAAAGAGTGTGACAACGTTTATAATTAAGTAAATTTATTGATTATATTTTAATTCGAGCGGTAACAGCATTGTGCTTGACATTGCAATTCTCGAACTAGAACTTTACAACCTTAACTTCGAGGTTAGTCGAAGTGAAAAATTCTTGCTATTCTTGGCTGGTAAAGTATGGTCGGAACCGACAATGACGCCAGCCTTTCTTCATAGCAAGTTTTTTCGCTTTCGCAGCGCCGAACAAGGCCGAGTACAAATAAGCTTAAGCCAACCCATTAAAGTGTTAGACGAATGCGACATAGTACCATCGTACCTGCTGCCGCCTGGATAAGGAAGGAAGCAAGCAGCGTTGGACCAGCGACCGGATCAGCACCAAATGAAGACGTGGAATCGCTCCGGGAGGACAGGTGAATGGACTCAATCGTACCAGACTCACAGCCGTCTTAGCAACAATTGGACGAAGACAATACCGGGGAGAGAGGCCAGTGGCCAGTGCTCACAGAGCCAACATCTCGCTAAACGGACAAGCTCAATGGGAAATCTCACCTCAAAAACGAGCAACAACATCAAGGACTGAAGGGCAGTCCCCCTTATAGTCGGCAGTGACGCAAGCTGTACCCAAAAAATAACTAAGGGCAACTTCAGAAGTGATGTTAACGCGTTTGTCAAAGTCATGTCCCATTCGTTAGGTATTGGACAAGTAAAAGCATGGCGCGTGACTCTCGGAAATCTCTTTGCACGGGTGTACACACAATTCATGTGCAGCAAAAACAACCTTCCAGTAACGAGAAACGCTTCGCTAAACTTCTGGCCAATGCTGATAAGCTACTTGTTACTCGGTCTTATCTTTACCGGGAGACTGGACCGCAACTATCGATTGCACGAAAAGCGGACAGTGCAGCAAAGCGTCGTGCAATACTGGACAGCAAGTATTCGCCATTTAGAGGGCAACAGTGAAACGCGAACACCACCGAGTCGAAATCGTCGAGCTCGAAGCCATGTATCCAGCTATTGGAGCAGACGCCACGAATAGACACGAGGTGTAGCGCAGCTACCTCGCTCCTAAAGTCAAAGGAAGACTTTCAGAATCAGAGAGTCACTTAGTTCTATTGAACTAATGGGTTTAACAACTAGGGAGTCGTACAAGCTATTAAAGCTTAAGGAATCCAAGTTCAACGGATCCAGGGGTTCGTAGAACCAAGTGGCAACTAGTGCCCAAGAGGATATACCTTAGAAAGACTTCTATCTCTTACAGATCAATGCGCAAGGCATAGAAAGGCGAACTGCACTTTATCTAATTATTTAAATCTAAAAACCTTACCCTAGTTAATTAAAAATAGATTTTGGCCACCAGATTTATATCTGGCGGCGACCATATTTGTTACCCATAATAGATGGGATTTAAGTAACTCACTATACTAGAATCGGAGAAAAGTGTATCTTACCCATAAAGTAAATATACCGGTTCTCCAACCAATGTGTGCCCCATTACACTTTCCCCCATCGGACTGTTGATACCGAGTGACAACATTCGCTTCATTTCTTCATTGAAGTTGGAACCTAAACAGCTAACCGTTCGTTTTGTTTCTTCCTTTGTCTCATGACAATAAAGCGTGAGTCACAGACTCTTAGCACCTTCCTCGCCGATGATGGAATGGTAGACTTTGAAAGTCACTCTCCATCAGAGGAGAATGAGAAGGAGTGTTGTTCTTTCGCGCCGATTCCTCCGGATGAACGTCGGCCAGCCAGGACGTGGTGCCGCTGATTTCTTAACTGCATTGAGTAAGACACGGAACCGTGATCCGCTCGATGAAGATCAAGAGCAAGTAATCCTCATCGAGAAAAAAGCTTGTCGTCGAGCTGCCGAGATAGCGAAAGCCAAAGCTCATAGGCAATATAAATTCACTTCGCTTACTGCGGACGAGCGTTTCAAAGAAATAGCGGGTCATGGCTTGGCCATCTGGATCTCCGGAGACGTGGCGAGAACGCCGAAGAAAATCGCTTCTCGCGACGCTCGTCATGAGCGATACCTTACGCCAAAGGTAGTGACGCGAAGTCAATATCTGATGCGTTTACGTGATCAAGCCCTTGGGGCTTCGGTGACCTCCATGAGTGAAATTCCGATCGTTTTGTTCTAAACGAAACAAGAACAGAAAACGAAGTCTCATTTGAGAAATGGGTTCACCGGGCCCGCAAATTCCGTAATATCTGGAATATCAGAGAGTCTGCGGATAGAGGCGATGTTCTTTAGAACGGAAGCTTCGCTTCGACTTTGCTACGATTAAGGCCAAACGTTCGGCATTTATGCCACAAAACGAAGAAAGGCCAAGCCAATATTTCAGTGCTTCGGTTGACCGTACAACCAAGGATCGAAGCCGCACCGAGGCTTTAGATCCACCTAATCCCACGTTTAGTGGTGAAAAGCGTTGTTTGACGCGAGTTGACCCTGAGCTTGGCGCTCAAAAACGTCAACGGCGTACGGGCATCTTGCCGAAAAAACACCTTAAACTCCCAAGAGTTTTCAGAATAGGGGTACCCTAGCACCTTCACCATATACTGGTATTGGCCCTTACGACAACGTCGCTTAAATTTTTTTCTCTACGTGAAATTAAAGGTTCCCGCTTGCATCAAGCAGCGCAAGAGGGGCCCGAATTTCGGCGGAGGCATTTGATGCTACGAAGCACGAGGTGCAACGCCTTCGTGGGGTCCTTACTCCGGTTGAGAGCTCCTTTGAGGCTGTTCGGGATCGTTTTCGACGCTGGAGCGTCAGTAACTTCGGCTAGAGGGCCAGCTGGACATCCTGGTGACGATGCAGCAATCTGCGGCACAACCGCCTGTGTTCGCGCAATCGCCTTCAAGTCCACGTGGGAAGGGTTCCGATATTGCCTAAGCAAGCCAACGTAAAACACTGGGTGTGTACGCAGCTTGCTAGGAAGGTTTAGCGCATAAGCTAGGCCCTTCTTGGCCACGACCGTAAATGGTCCAATAAAACGCGGGCGCAATTTGGTCTTGAAGACCGCGGAAACCAAGTTGGTAGGTAGATTTTTAGCGTTTAGTAAAACTCGGTCTCCGACCGTATAAGAATTAATACAGCTTCTACCTTTGGCATCTGCTTGTTCTTTTTGTTTGTCTTGGCTATCAGCCATCGTATCCCTTACGTGTCTTAAGACACTAAATTGCATCGCGAAAACTCGCTTACTTATTTCCGAACGGTAACAGGGCTGATATCAGCAAGCCTATCGGCTAATTCCACCCACCAAGCCCTGAAACACGCAGTGGTATCGTTAATTGAACGCGTGGGTGGGTAAGAACGTTTACATAGAACGGAGTATGGCTTGTAGAGGCATGTACAACGTTTTTTAACGCAAACTCCACCACTGGGAGCATTGAGCCTTATCGATTTGGTGTCTGAGCACATACGCTGCGTAAAACGTCTTCAATGACGCGATTGATACGTTTAGTTTGACCATCGGTCTGCGGATGGTCCGCAGTGGACATATCCAATCTGGTGCCAAGCACCCTGAAAATGGATTTCCAGAATTTACCCGTGAAGCGGGGGTCCCGATCAGAGACAATTGTCACTGGCAAACCATGTTGTCGAAACACGCGATCGATAAACAGCTTAGCTGTACCCTCTCCATCAATGGAATCCGCCACGGCCGCTAAGTGAGCCATTTTGCTCAATTGGTCAAGCAAGACCACTTTACCGGAGTTACCGGCTAAATCTTTCGGTGGACCGAAAGCGAAAATCCATACTAATGGACTCCCAGCAACCTATGGGGACCGGAAGGCTCGCCAGTGGCGCAGCAGCATGCACCGAGGGTTTAAACCGTTGGCAAGTTTCGCAACCCATTTATAAAGTTTGGGCCGCTAATAACTTTGGCTTCTAGAGCCGTAGGTCTTTTTCCTACCGAAATGACCACCAGGACAGTATCGTGTGCCTTATAGAGGATTTAATACTTCAAAACTTCATCATGAGGAACAACGATACGCGGAGGGTCCGCGATGTCTGTGCAATAAAGCAACAGGTTGTTATCGATAGAAAATCAATGTAACCTTGCCCGCAAACGTGCCGGCAATTAAACACCTGTATTCGAGTTCTTTAAAGCTCGTAGCAGAGCTACGCACTATTCATCCTTGGCGTAAGTTGAACGGATTAATCCAGAAATAGGCGACGAGATAGTCGTTAAATGAAAAAGCTCATAATCCGGCCTGCGTGATAACGCACCGGCCAAAGCATTCTGCTTGCCTGGCTTATACTTCACCTCGAAGTTGTATTCCGCGAAAAAGGATAGCTATCGGGCCATTCTCTGTGAGAGATGGGGCGACTTAGTCGCCGTGCGTAATGACGCGTGATCTGTATATATCACAAACGGCTTAGAGCCGAGCAGATGAACTCGGAATTTGACGACAGCATACTTCATAGCAAGTTTTTTTTGTCATGAATTTGGTAATTCAATTCCGCAGCTTTAAGCTGGCTAGACTCGAACGCAACAAGACCTTTATGCCCATCAACATCTGTTTGTAACAGAGCACTGCCAATGGCAAAATCTGATGCGTCACAGATGACACTGAAAGGCCAATTTGGGTTTGGCAATGCCAGAATCGGGGCATGGATAAGACTATCCCTTAATTGCTCGAAAAGCATTATTTCCGTGCTAGTCCAGCACCATTATGTATCCTTTTAAGGAGATTAGATAATGGCCTAGCCATATCAGCGTAATTTTCGCTATATTTGTGTAAATAATTGGCGAGACCCAACAACTTACGCAAAACCTTATGGTTCTTAGGAATCGGCCAATCTACTATGGCGTTTACCTTAGCGGGATCCGCTCTAAGGCCTCGCTTTCCAATGAAGCATCCTGAAAAAAGAATTTCGCCTGCGCCAAAAATGCATTTAGATGCATTGGCATACAATTTGTTTGTTCGCATGCACTCGAGCACTGCTCGCAAATGGTCAAAATGGTTTTCCATATCCGATCGACCCTGCTCCGCATGACTATGGACAAAAATGTCATCCAAATAAGTCTGTGCATAACCTCGATGAGGGCGAAACAGTTGCGTCACTAGACGACTAAATGTTGCCGGGGCGTTGTAAAGCCCTTGTGGCATAACCAGCAACTTCCATAACATGCCGCTTGCGATGCTAAGCGCTGTAAGCGGGATATCGCTAGCTCGCATGAGCAATTGGTTGTAACCGTCGACTAAATCCAATGCACTGTACATTGTACATCCCACCATATTGTTCTGAAGAACATCCCTTCTAGGAATGGGGGTTTGTGCTGTTATAGTGACAGCATTAAGTTTTTATAAGCATATACAATGCGCCATTTACCATTTAACTTTTTGACACAAAATGTCGGTGTCGAATGAGAAGATTTACTCTCTCGTACCATTCCAGCCACGTGCTTAGCACGGAAGAGAAATCGTCAATGAAGTCACACTGCTCCATTGGTAAAAGCCATTGTCTTGTGACACAGTATTTGGTTACCGGAACGAAGTCAATTTCAGGACGAACACCTCTATCCGGAGGTAAAAAAGATGGTGGATGCTTGCATACCACATCTTGGAATTCCCTAATCAAGAAATAAAAGGGATCCGTAGGATCTTTAAGGATCGATGACCCATTTCGCGCACTAAGTGCAGCCTTTGTGTCATCCAGGACAGCCTCGTCTAGAAGTGACGATGGGCTTAACTCAACTGTTGGTCGAAGACCACCATTTCAGATAAGTCGCCAGTCTTTAAGGCTCGACCGCACTCATCAATAGACATTTTGTCAAGCTTTAAAAAGCATGTAACGAGGGGATTGCCGCAAGGCTAACGTCCCCCTCAATGTTACCATTTACACCATTTTACAAGCGTATGTAATTGCTCAGTCGTATCACTTTGTTAGGGAATACACGCTTCGTGTCCATCCTGTCTTGGAGTTGGGACAATACGCCTCTTAGAGGCCGGGACATTCACGTCCCCGGGTTTTCCAGCCTGTATTGGCTTTGTTCAAGATATGGTGTCTAATTTGACATTCGACAAGGAGTTAGGTAACTCAACTTTCTTATCCAGTGAACGTTTTACGTGTCGCTTCACGTGCATTAGAAGGGTTTGACCTAAAATGCCCTGGCGAACCGCCAATAGTGTCACTATTGACACTCAGTATGGTGCCACCTCGGGCGATCACACTTGGTGGACTTAGACATGCCACTCTACGTATCTCACGGATATTGCACCCTTGAGGTCATGGCGAACCGGCAACAGTGTCACTACTGACACTCAGTATGATGCCACCTCGGCCGACCAAACTCGGTGGACTTAGACGTGCCACTCCACGTATCTCAGGGATATTGCACCCTTGATGATTCAGCCTTAGGCCAACTATGCTTTCAGCATTCAGCGAATCGTTATTACAACGAGTGTCGCTCGACGGAGTACGTGCCGTTCCACTTATTTCTGCTGAGTCGGGCTCAGTATTCATATTTTTAACATTAGAGTATAATAACTCAGACATGCCAATGTCTAAAACACTGACAGACTCATTCAATGATCCGCGCCAGTAGCGCCTTTGTTGCCTAGCAAAGGTGGTTCATGACTCTCCAAAACTTTGCTAGGAACATTGCGCGTGGCGCCAAAGGTCTTAGACCTCCAATCGATCCATGGCTCAGGGTGATCTAACCTGGTCATACCAAGGATGAGATCATATCTCAAATCGAAATCACGGACGAGACAGCGTTCCATACTGTCAAAGTCCAGAAACTTTATACCTAATTTCAATGGAACTTTGGGAACAGTGACACGAGTCCCAGTCGCCAAGCGAACAGTGATTCTATCATCTTCATGCGCTCTAAGTCCCCAACGCATTAGTTTCCCTCAAGCGAAAGACGTCAAGCATAAGTGCAAGACGCTCCTGAGTCAATTATAATTGACCACGGCTTATCAAAACCCTTTACAGTCGCTAAAGCGACTAGCAGCCAGGCTTGTACTCTCACCGATCTAATTGGGGCTAGATTCTATTTATTCTCACCTCCTAGAGTTTTAACAGAGCCTAGGTCTTCCCCAGTAGAGCGGTTTTCACCTACATGGTATCGACGTTTTCCGCACCGTACCAGATTTCTGGTATAGGTCGGAATTGGTGCTATTTTGAGCTTTACGAGTATTTTGTAGGGGACAGGCCGGACGTAAATGTTTCGTGCTTCCGCACATACAACATCTACAAATGATTTCATGCTGTTCCACTGCTTGAAGTGCCTTTTCTCCCTCCTCAACGAGGCGTAGATCCATGAATTCCGGTCTATTAGACGGTACCAATGTGCTCGAAGAGCTTGTTCGGTAAATAGGCGGGCTAACGCGAGCAGACTTAAAGACGAACTCAGCGCGTAGCGCTATGGCAATTGCGTCTTCGAAAGTAGCTGGATGGGGTCGTAATAATTCCGAACGGTCAACGCCTTCATTGAGAAACCCCAAAAAAATTTACGATAGTTGCTTCTTGCATCGGGCCTTGAAGCATAGATGCAATGAGTGTTCTCAACTCCTGGGCATGGTCCTCTAGGGCTCGTTTACCCTGTCGAGTCGCTATGAGCCGTGATCGTATGCGTAAAGCCTAATCAGGCGGTGCAAACATGCTGGTCATTTGCTGAATTACCGAATCCCATGAGAAAAAAAAGCGTCGTCTATGGACGCTGCACGAGAGTGCCCACTCCATGGCTCTATCTTCGAGGTACAGAGATATACCGAGTTGGCATAGATGCCGCAAGGGTGATCCTGAACCTGGCCGATCGGGGAGGATTCGTACGCATGAAGGTTTCAACCCTTGCATGCAAAACCTCTGGTCCCTGAATATACTGAACTTTACATATTCAAGCCCAAATAAAGTTTTGAGCTTGTCATACGCTATGCCCTGCGCTTCTATAAGTTTTGAGACCTCTTCCATTTCAGTGAAGGCTTAGTCTTATAAAGACTCAGAGATTGACTACTAGTGCTACCAGATGTAGCGGAGCTTCTTCGCTGCTAAAGATAGAGGAAGACTTTTAGACTTCAAGATCAAAAGGAAAACTCAGCATTTTTAATTTTAATTTAAATTCAAAACCTTACCGTAGCTAATTCAAAATAGATTTCGGCCGCCAGATATATATCTGGCGGCGACTACATTTGTTACCCATAATAAATGGAATTTAAGTAATTAATTATTTTAAAATAGAATAAAAGGGTATTTACCCATAAAGTAAATGTACCACAACAACGGTTCTCCAACCGATGTGTGCCCCATTACAATAAAGGTACCACAAAACGGTTCTCCAACCAATGTGTGCCTCATTACAGAGGCAGTCAAAAACACGTCGATTTGGGCGAGCGCGCGTGAACAGGCACAACCGCGTCTCCGATTGCGCATAAAATGCAACGTCAACATTTGATGATATTCCATATGTCTAACGTTAACTCCATTTTGTTCGGTATTGAGGTTTCGACCTCCAAGCGGTACGGAACCGTACATTCGACCAGCACCATTTGTTGGACACACTGCTGAGCTTTATAGGAACGTTATTTAAGTTGTATATGGCATAAGCGGCCACTATAGTAATTTGATAAGGCCTTTCGGTGCGCGTGCTGCTCTTCGAGTAACGCCAAATAGGCAGCCTCCGCATGTGTGATTAGCTGTACTCGAAAAGGCGGGACCAAGCCAGACCCATTCTTAGACCCGGCTTTGATATTGTCGATTACCAGATCAGGAGCAAGCCTGGTATGAGCGAGCGTTAAAATTTTACGCATACGCCAACTGCTGACGCTAACCTAAATGTAGTGATAGCGTAAACGACTTTCAGTAGACAGCGAAGGCCTAAATGATACCTGCATCTTCCTACGATGTTCCGCTGTAAATATATGCTGCAGCGAGTGTACGCTCGAAATTATGCTCGACCTCTAAAATTAAAATTGCGTGGGCTAAAATTTAAGCTTCATTGTAAGGGTGGTCGATTTGGCTATTTTCGCCTCGCGAACCAGACTCAAGATTTTTATTGATCTTCCTATCTGATGAATTTTAATTAAACGATAAATGCTCAGGACTCAATTCAGGCATCAGTAAACTGCAAGCGGGCACGTCGTAATGCGGCCACGCTCTACTTATACACACACCATAGCACAGCGAGGAGGCGGTTTAACCAGCTTCTTTTGCGTGCAGTGAGGTAGTTGCGGTGGGCGCGTTAGCGACTTCACCTAACGCACTAAGTACTTTGATTAAGTGTCTTCACGGGAGCGGTAATCCGGCTCGTGCTAAATAGTTCCGCTTACCATTTTTGGTAGGTGTGTGGACTTCTTAGATGGACTTTTGGGTAATCAAACCAAAGGAAGTTGGAGGCAATAACAGGTCTGGGATGCCCTTAGATGTTCTGGGCCGCACGCATGCTACGACGGGGTGTATCGTTACATAAAATTAACACTTATAAATAGTTTATTAATATATTATCTAAAAGGTAGAGAATATTTGGAGAATATTACTTACATAGTAATGTTCAGAAATCTTATCCATAAATAGGTATAGGCCATTATATCTATTTATCCACCACGACCTGATTGGCACGTTCTGTTTGGCCATTGATCTGAGGATGGTCTGCAGTCGACATGGGGAACTCGCCACCTAGCAGCCCAAGCACTTGTCGCCAAAACCCAGACGTAAATCATTGATCCCGGTCCAATACTATGGACTCGGCCATCTCGTGTAATCGGTATACGCGATCCAGGACAAGAGAGCTGCCTACTTGCCTTTGATCGATGTCTTACATGGTGCTGAATGAACCATCTTGCTTAGACCGTTTACGAAGACGACGAGCCCCGTCCGACCCTAATGTGAAGTCTAGACTTACTGACTTCCAACAGTTGGTTGGAATCGGTAGCGGCTTCAGTGGCGCACTGCTGGACGGTGCAGGCTTTATGCTGACACTGTTCGCAAGAGCGAATATAGTTGGCCACCCATCTAAATAAGTGCGTTCACCAAAATTTCTCTGACACTCGTAAGAATGTCTTTTCACGGCCCAGATGCCCACTAGATGGCGCATCATGGAGCTCGTGAAGGGTCATCAGCTTGAGGTCTGTGTCATGAGGCACATAGATTCCCAAGGAATCACAAGGTGACAGCTGATGCCATAACAGGCCATCGATGAAGCTAAAGCGATTTACCTCAGCTTTCTCCTGCATTTTTTCGACCCCTCAGTGGTAGATGCGGACTCATGCGTCTCGCACGCTGGTTATTGCCATCGCTCTTCGGAAAGGGATTCCTCTTGCTGGGCGTCTTCGCCCCAGCAGGGGCCCAGGCATAGCAGCGCTCATATGACTGCGCTTGCCACATTTGTGACAGACAACGTCTGCATTGCCCAACTCCATGGAAGTGACACCTGTTCTCTCGGCCGACGGCTTATACCAAGCTATCGCCGAGGCACTGTTGTAAAATTTCTCCTCAACTAAGGCAATTTGGATTCCATCGTTGACGGCACCTTTCTAATAAGAGCCTGTCACGATGAGCCATGACGTATTCCGTTCATAAACTTGGGCACTTTTATGTGCTCCCCAATCGGACCTACGGTAATTGATCCCGACAGCTAGTGCATCTCCTGCACATGCTCTTGCATAGATCGCTTCGCCTGCCACGCCCCGAAAACGCGCACCTTATGCAACACCTCGTTGTTTGGTGGCTGGCACATGGCGCGAGTCTTTGTCTTATAATCGCCCATGAAGGGAACACCTTGAATACGCTATACCCGCCGAGTAAGCCCACTCTGAGGCTTTACCGCGCGGGTGCGACATGGAGTACGGCACCATCGGGCTGTCATCTTCGATTAGCTGCGACACACCGCATTGCTTTACTGCTAACAGCCGATGGATATCGTGCGCGCTGCAGTTCCATCGAACTTGGGCGGGTCCATCCGAATAAGCCTCGGCTGAGAGCGGAGAGCATCTTAACAGTCCTGTTGAAAGCCTCGCTTCGAGCCTGCTCTCGCCTTAGCTCATCCTGAGTCTGTGTGACAGACTCCGCCGTAGCATGGCTTTGTGCCTCGGACGCGACCCTTCGCTGTCCGAGCATGAGTGCGTCAAACTGCTCCAACTGAGTAACATGTTGCTCAGGAGACTACCCAAGACCCTGGCCATGGCTTGTTCCCTAAGTCCCTGCGCCGTCTGCTCAGCCAACTCCCGATGATGTTCGGAGGTGGGGGGAAATGAGTCCAATCGATATTGAGGCTCATCCTCACGTACACGCTCAAAGATGCGGGTCGTGGGAAGGATTTCAAGTTCCACCAAGTGTAGACGGGCGCTACTTAAAGCTGCCACGTACTACGCACGCACACACCTTCGACGATTTACCGCCTTCTCTCACGTGCAGTGAGGTTTGTGGTGGGCGCCTTAGCGACCTCACCCAACTCACGAAGTACACTGATAAAAGTGTCGTCACGGGAGCGGTAATCCGGCTCCTCGTGCAAACTTATCAAGTATATTGTAAGTTTAAGACTGATTTATATTTAATCGCATTAAATATAAATTTCTGTTATTACCTAGCATAAATGCCGTCTTTGTAGATAGACTAATATGTGCTGCGAGCGTATCGTTTTTGGGTATTTCGCATAGCGGATGACGCTAGGATGTACCAATGTGCATCACATACATAAGGGTGGGTCACATATATATGAAGCACACTTAAGTGGTAGGTTTTTTTTTTATTACTTCAATTAAGTACCTAGGAATTTAAGTTGAATATAACAATTCCAACGTAAATACTTCTTTATTATTTTCTCTTACAGAAATAATATTCATGTTTTAACGGTACACCCCGTTCCATTTCGTGCTAAACTGACGGCCCCGGGTCACTCGATGTTATGTAAGAGCTAATTCCTGTCTAGGACAGCGACTCAAAGAAGTAATTCACTATTCTTTCCAATCCTGGGTGCAGGTCCTAGTGCCGTGTCATCTTTTGTGCATTTGGGCATGTAAGTTCAGTGCTTAACAATTAATTCATTGTAAATGCCCACATAACGCGATAATCTTTTATCGATAAAGTCATCCAAGAATCTTTACTCGCTCTGTTGATTACAAGCTTCCGCAGTGAATCTCGTAACGTCCAAGGAGCTTTGAGCAATGACGTTCTCGAGACGCTTTTCAATATCGACGGTATGAAGCAAAATTCGCTGCATTAGAATCGCCGAGTCGCCATCTAATCCAGGAATCAGTGCCTGTAGATTCCGTTCGCCTTGCCACAATTGAATAACTCCCGCTTTCAGTGAATACCCTTGAGCATCGAGGTCATCGAGACCTGATCCGTGTTCAAAATGAGTTTTAATAGCTTGCTGTTGCTTGTCGTCGTCGTCAAGATATGGCACGACAGCAATAAGCTGCAACGTGTCGTCTAACTCATTCAGAACCTTTTCAATCGAATGATCTTCTGGTGCTTTACGATCCACGGGATTATAAGCCGGAGCTGAAGAATGCCGTTCTTCGCGCTTGGCCTCGTGACGGTCGTTCTCATGCGTTTCATCTTCCTTTTCAAAGCCTAAATTTGGATTCTCTACTGCGTGTTTACCTACACTTTTGCCCCAGCTTCCTTTGTCCCATTGAAAGACCTCAGGGAGCCCACAGTTGCTGAAAAATTGACCCAATGCCTCCTCTACCAACGTATTACATGCACCTCCCGTCGTGCGTAGTTGCAACTCGACTTCTTTAAATTCACCCTCGATAGGTGTTTTTAAAAAAAATGGAAGTTTTAAGGTCTTGGCTGGGGGAAATTGATTGTGTTTCTCAATGGCGTCCAGGATGCCCAAGAGCTCTTTGTACGATTCCTCATTTGCGCGCTGCTGCGTTGGATACTGTCCAAAGAGATCCGGATGCGTACGCAAATAGAGCTTGCGCAACGTTTCTTTAAGAATTGGCACCTTGACTCCTTTTTGGCTCTTGTTGACGCGTAATTTCTTCCGACGGAGCGTGCGTTCGCTGACTTTTGTTCGTACAAAACTAATGCTGCTGGTTCGGGTTGATAGGAATGGAGGGTCGATAGAGCAAGGCACGCGGTGCTTATGCATTTGTTGCCAGGGAATTGCTGTGCTTAAGCGTGTAGACGCGTGCATTTGGAAGCGAGAAACGATAAGCGTCTGACGAGCTAGTGCGACGAAGCCCATTACCACCGCTTTTCAGAGCCCTGAAGGCAAGAATGAATAAAATTATTTATCACTTTTTTTGAGAGCAAAATATGCGTTTTTCGTAATGAGCACAAATTCGGGTCATGCCTGAAATTACATGTTGCCCATTTTCTTGTGCATTTTACGGCGAGGTATTCTTACAATCGTTCTTTATTTCTAACATAAGATAAGGAGAATTTATCAATGGTGCAAGTATACGTACATCATTTATACGGGACTTAGACGTCTTGATTGCCTGTGTCGAATCAAAAGTTAAGAGCAAAAGCAAAGCACGCGGGCTCGACCAAGATCTCCGCAATACCTTGATGGTGTCGAGATGACTTCTTTTTTAACGGACAATCTCAAATGACCTGATTGTCTTCTTGCAACTCATCTTTGTCATCGGGATCAACTCCACCATTCGAGAGCATCTCACGCACTTTTCTCTCAATATTAAGCGTGTGGAGCAGGATACGCTGCAGAATCTGGGCCGAATCGGTATCCAATCCCTCAACAATCTTTGTAAGGTCGCGCTCACCCTTCCAAATCTTATGCGTCCCAGCTTTAATATTATACCCACGTTCATCAATCTCATCAAGACCACTGCCACTCTCAAAGTGTTGGCGCACTTCCCCATACTCCTCTTCATCCATCAGTGGCACAGCAGCAATAATTTCAAAAACTTCATTGAGCTCTTTCAGCAAGTTTTCAATCGAAGCATCTTCAATTGTCATTTCACTGTCGTCAAATGCTAGCGTAGGTTCAATTTCGTTCTCTTCTGGCAGGACCACACGCTCGCTCACCTTTGTTCGCAAAAAGCCTACTCGAGTCGATAGGATCGGAGACTCCATCGCACAGGGCAAGCGCTGCCACTTCGTTCGCTGCAAGAATTGCTCATTAGCTACAAGAGGACAAACGCGCATACGGGAATAGAGGAATCGAGAAGTGGCGCGTGCCTGACGAGCTACCGACATGAAGGCCATGACGCAAGGCGAAGAGTGTTGTTTTTATTGGTTTTGAGTCATTTCTTGTACAGCGTGATATTAGGTACGTAGTCCATTATTGCTTCAAAACTTTTTTTATTTTCAAGCTGACAAGCAATAGTAGCCGAAGATGCTTTTTTAGCCGCTTAATACTCCATAATAGCTCAAATTTAAAATTTAAAATAGTTTCTTACATCCTTGACAACCTCAAAATGGAAACTGCAAAAAAAAAGTAGCGTAAATAATACTGTACATACAGTACATCGTCTGATACAACCGTTTGCTCTTGAGGTCACGGGAGAGCTGTAACATGAGTTATTTAAATAGTGTCGGAAAACCTAAAGTGACCTCAGGCAATTTGCATACAAGGCCAATGCAAGTCTTTAACGCTACCAGTAGCTAGAAAGCCTGTTGCATGTGACAGAAAAACACGATCTAGAATATTTTCGTGCCTTACATAATAGCACTCCTCTGAATTATGCAATGCGGAGACCTCCAACACATTCATGAGCGCACATTGCAATGAAGTTCAGTCGCAAATAATAAACTGTTTTTGGGAATATGCGTCCAATATTGCGCAAAAGTTTGTTTCGCGAGGAACATGAAAGTTTGCAGCGATTGATCGAAGAGCATTTTTTTATTTGGTGATGAGCAAGCTAAGTGACTCCTACACGGCCCCGAAGACTTCGCAAAAAAAATTGCGTCTTAATACGGCAATGTGAAGAATGCGTCTTTTTACATGACAGGACGTCGACGCTGGCATACCTCTAAATCGTTAAGTTGCTTGCTAATCACTTTTGAGTACCGCGAGTTTTTACGTGTTTGTATAGAAGTCGGATGAAAACCTATTTGCGCTTAAAATATTAGAGGAAGGCACCTTGAATTCTCTTGGTAGAACCACCTTTTGCCATCACGGCCGGTCGGCTGCTTTTGTTTTGATACGGAAAACAGCCTGCATTTTCGTGGCTTATTGCAGTTAGGACGTCGACAGCTTGATTTAAACCTCGCATTAGCTTGAACGATATTGTGCTTTCCCTTGAAATTAATTAGCTATTTCTTACATCGCAGTGTTCTAGCCATTAATTTTTAGCATCACATTCCAGAATCTTAAGTTGTAATCGCGATAACTTTTTTTCTGTTTGAAAGTAATCGTTAAAAGGTATAACAACTCCCGCCAAACAAAATAATTGAAAATTGCTGCTGCAGTGCGAGGGAGCACCAGCGCAGACTACTCGTATAATTGTATACTCTAATAATAATCTAAAAGATTTGCATATCCATTCCAACGAAAGAAGACCTTCACGATTACAGTCTGTCAGAAAAAAATTAAAATCCGCCCGTGTCTAGCATTTTAAATACTGAAAATTCGGGATCTAATTACGCACCTTGTGATAGTCAAACCCAATAAGAGCTCTGCAGACCTAATTGGCCTGGCGTCGAATGAATAAGAAGTATCTCTGACATTTATTTTGTCTAGCTTGGTCCCGACGAACAAAAAAAAAAATAGTGCGTTTGATACACGCTGAATGATAGCTTTTAGATTTTTTTAATTATCTGAAACTTACTCAATTCAGCAAAAACTTGGACAAGACAAACGTAATTTAAACACTCAATTTAATCATGCTTGGTACCAGTGGTCGTGGCAAAACGCCTCTTTAGTCTTGGGAGCACAAGGCCACCTACGATAGCAACCACTATAAGCTGCATCGTCGTGGCGCTATCAATAATGTCTCCACGCGATCGTAGCTCGCGCAGAATAAGCCCAGCTTTGCAGCTCAGGAAATTGTACGGAACGAGCCCAAATAGCGGGCCTAACGTAAATTGGCCTAGCGGAATGGCCAAGTGGGGCGACGCCATGTTAATAAACCAATTGGGGGTGAATGGAAATACGCGCAGGAATATCATATTCAGCGCCATTTCGTCGCGATGTGCGTCCAATATACTTCTTAAGCGATCGAGTTTTTGCGGAAAAAAGTGCGTGACGACGCGGTAGCCAAAACGCCGCGAAAGGAGAAACATAAAGACCGATCCCAGTGTGTTGTTAGCCAAGCACAGAGGAAATCCCAGCGTCATCCCAAACAACGCGCCGCCCAATAGATTGAAAAATACGGTGCCCGGAATCGCAAATGTTTGCAGGTATAGATAGCAGCCCATGTGTGCGAGCAAAAGTGAACCTCGTTGGCGCTCGGAGAAGCTCTGAAGGGTCTTGCCTAGCTCTTGAGCTGCCTCGAGCGTTGTAGGCAGTCGAAGCGCGAGCCACTCGGTGTCTGTGAGCGTCGAGATTACCAGCGAGTGCAACATCACGCCTAATAGCGCCGTGGTGACTATGAAAACGACGCCCACGAGCTGAAGATCACGGCGCCAGTCCGACATCGTTGCTAAACTTTGTCGACTGCTGCGGATCCTGTTCAAGAAAGTGTTCGGAAGAACGGGGGGTAGGTTATTTTTTGGAAATTTTTATTTTGTTATTTGAATGGATTTTATTGCCAGATCGTTATTAATTAAAAAAAAGAATGCCAGTTAGCAAACAGTTTAACTAAGTAAAATTTTAGGAAAACATGATCCTTTGGCTGATGTATATTTGGTAAGGCTGTAGAGATAGAGTGCGGCAACCGATTCTAGTTTACAGATGGACAAAGGTCTAAGTCCTTCATACTAGCCATAGAAGGATATGAATATTAAAAATAACGACGACAAGAAACAGTCTCTAATTTGCTCTACACTGTTTAGTAAGTATACTTCGTTACGACGTAGTGCTAGCTAAGTAAAATAAACAGGTGTTCCTTGTACCGCACACTATCTCCGTCCCAGCGCGAGATTGTCAGGACCATTCAACTCGCTGAGCCCATGACCACTCATTTCGATTTATCTTTTATACCATTCCTTTTCTATTGATTCAAATTACATATGCGCCATAATAAAAACAAGTAAAAAGGTTGGCGCAATAAGGAGAGATGATACTTAGTAATAATTAGATTTAGGATAGGCGATCCTTAGAGGATGAGCCAAAAGTATCGGCTAGTAAAGCAAAAAAAATAATTCAGTCGTAATTTACCCTCATTCCTCACAAGTGGTACCACTTGTTGGTCTTCCGCTCGCTTCTTCGCCGTCCGCTCGCTTCTTCGCCGTCCGCTCGCTTCTTCGCCGTCCGCTCGCTTCTTCGCCGTCTACTCGCTTCTTCGCCGTCTGCTCGCTTCTTCGCCGTCCGCTCGCTTCTTTGCCGTCCGTTCGCGCTTCGCTGGATTGCACTGCGTTGGATTGCCCAGCACTACTTGTAGCGTAAGGGATTCCACTCGCAGCCAGTAACGTACTGCTTGTAGCGTGGGAATTTCCGCTCGCAGTCAACTGCTCCATTCCTTTGGAAGCGCTGCGTAGCAGTTTTGATTGTGTGGCTTCAGTATCCACTGTAACTCTAAGCGTCTGCCTGACAGATATAGTCGCTTAGTCTGTGTGAGGTTGGGACCGGCTTAACACGGTGAAACAGTTAATCCATCTGGAATAAGATTGAATCTCTTACCCATTACGCTTAATGGCTAAAGAAAGTCGTTGAGATTTATGAGCAAAAAGCTAAAAGCTAATAATCAGATTCCATACTACTGTAGTAAGGCTTTCCTCTTTGAGTACGGTGAAAAGTCTGCAAAGACTGCGAACGATTTGCCTGCGTCATTACAAAAGACCCGACGCATTACAAAAGGCCCGACGCATTGCAAAGATCTTAGCAAAGCAACTCACCAAGGAGAAAGGATGCCTGCCCAAGCAAGAGTCCACCTTATCAGCTCCGTTACACGAGGTATACGCGCTTTTAGAAGAAGCCGAGCGCACCATTTTTAAGGATCTTCGGTTCAACTTAAGAGCCTAGTCTTTTTATAGTTCCGAACACATTCTTCTTCCATTATGGGCAACCCTCAAACGCCGAGCTAATGCAGCAAATGATGCACATGCTACAGCAACAACAAGAGTTAATCAAAACATTCGCTAATTCCTAAAAGATAGGTGGGCTTAAGGTGGACGGGCTAAGGATGCCGACGTAAAGCGGAAAAAGCGAAGAGTCGGTTCGCCTTTATTACGCGCAAGTACAGCAATATTTTATTGCGCACGGTAAGAAGTGGAAAGAGGACGCAAAGGCTCCTCAAGTACTTGCCGTACTAGGAAGCTCATTGCGAGGACCAGCAGCACAATGGCTCTTGCTGCATCAAAAAAGAAATTCACTCAGCCGATGAGTTTTCTCTAGCAGTGAAAAAAAAACAATTCGTCTTTGCGGATCTGCAACAACGTCTTCGAGACGATCTGCATCGGCTGAGACAAGCCAATTGCAAAGGCTTAACGGACTACATTGCGAAATCTCGACACATTATTTCGCAAGTTGAGGACATGACTCGAGTTGACATTTCATCTATTTTCAACGAGGGTTTAAAGCAAGAACTCAAGAAGAAGTTCAATATCGACGGGGAAACGCACTGTAGGATGCTATTACTGTGGCGCTCGATTTTGAACGCACACATTCGGGTGTTTATCATCACCACAACGCTACAAAACCTCGTCCTGGTCCACAAAATGTGGCCAGAGAATTAAACAAGAAGCCAGAGCCGATGGAAATCGGCAATGCTCGGCCATTTAATAGGTCTTCTTGCGTCCATAATCGACGTCGAAATAAACGAAAGTGTGCATACTGCAAAATACTGGGGCACACGATTCAGCAGTGTTACAAGCGCAGGAACCAGCAAAATAATCGCGGCAACGGATATCGTCGCGATCGTGCGAACGCCAACTATTTCGTGAATGAGTCAGTTAAAGAAGAAACCATCGCGACTGCGTCAAACGAAGCTATCACCACACTATGTGAAGCTGACTTTGCTTCCTTCACGGGAAAAGATTTGATCATCTAAAAGGGTCATCTTGACGATCGTGCTGTCAATATGATACTCGATTCTGGCGCCACATGCAATGGGGTGAAGCCGAGTTTGCTGCAATGCGTCATGTCCTGAAATGGCTTTCAAGTCACTCGTTTCGAAGGCACTAATAACACCAAAAATAAGTGAAGAAAGGAGTCGCCAATAGCCCATTTGATGATAATCGAATTTCTGACGTTCCGGTCATTGAGTGGCCAATGAGCAATTGCCATGATGTAATTCCGGGTAAGCCCTGGTGTGCTGCGCACGAGCCAATCATTAATTGACGTACTCATCAAGTTTCGTTCAAAAGTGGTGACATACCATATGATGAGGTTGTGAATCGGTCATTATTCCTCTGCTGACTTCTTAAGGAAATTGAAGACATCACAATTTGAAGAAGTCTATCGTGTCAAAATTTATCAAGAGTCGGAATTTACAAAACCTCGTGAAAACGATTGAAGGCTTTACTCGATTCCTATAAAGATGTATTCCCAGAAAAGTTACCGAATTCATTGCCTCCTCATCGGTCGGTGGAGTTTGGTATCAATATACAGCCCGGTGTGCAACCGAGTAATCGTTCGCCATTTCGACTTTCACAAGCTGAACAAAAGGCTTTACAGAAGTTCGTCGATGAGAACCTTTCATGCGGATAGATCGAGCTTTCAGACTCGCTTTGGGTATCAAACATCTTCGGCATTCCTTAAAATGACCCAACGATCGGTACGAGGTGTATCTCGTTCGGAATGGATTCGATCCGGAAACGCGAACATTTTGCTCAGTTGGGTGATTGGCTTTCGTTACGTCAACTCAACGTCAGTCGTCCCTAAAATACCTTTGCCGCGAATCGATAAATTATTCGATAAGATGTATGGTATGAGCTACTTCACAGTCATTGACTTAGCTCAAGGGTACCATCAGAGGCATATTCATCCGGATAGCAAAACGTACACTGCGTTTCGTAAATCAAATGAGACATATCAGTGGTGCGTTGCGCCGATGGGCCTTGCTGGAATGCCTCGCATTTCGTCGCGCTTGATGCGTGTTCTTTTTGAAAAGTTCTCATTCGTTGTTGTATATTTGGATGGTACATGCATCTTTTCCGTCTCAAAAAAAGGTACTTCTGAAAATTCTAAATTATCTGAACATTCATAACCCTGACACCATTGGCTATTAATTACTTTTAATGTAATACTGGGGTCAATTATTTCATGCTATCGTGTTCGACGTCTTACGCAAGTGAATACTCTTCGCTCACATTGGTAAGTGCAAGTTCGCGCGTCAAGAGGTCAGCTTTTTGGGGCACGCTGTTTCTGGTGACGGATTATTTATCGAAAACAAAGGCGGAAGCAATCGCGAAGTGGCCTTCACTTACCTCTGTAAAGGAATCGCAAAGTTTTCTTGGTCTTGCTTGTTATTATCGCCGCTTTATTCATCAGTTTGCGCAAATAGTTCTGCCGTTGAGCCATCTCGTTAGGAAAGATTTTTCATGGGTCTTGAATGCAGAACAAGAGGATTTGCTCGTAAGGCTGAAGTCTGCCTTACAAGCTGCACCTGTGCTGACTTTGCCTAACTCTTCACGCCCGTTTGTTCTCACTACGGATGCATCGGGGTCGTGCATTGGTGGCGACTTATCGCAATTTATCAATAGACATGACCATCCAGTAGCGTTTTACTCAAAGAAACTTGGAATCCGTGAGATTAGTTGGCCTGCTCGTGAGAAGGATCTATTTGCAATAAAAGAGGGGTTAGAAAAATGGGCAATAGCGCCTGCTCTTGGCTTCTTCATCATCCGTCAGTCTCGCCGAAGTTGGCTCGATACTTGACCACCTTCGCTCAATACGCGTTTACTATACACCACATTAATGGTGCTTTAAACGTTGTAGCTGATGCGCTTTCGCGCCGGCCTGATGATTCTGTCGTGGACAATATCCGCTTTCATAAGTGCGATTTTCTAGTTGCCAACAACGAGGTACACGTTTACTTTGTTCGCCCTCGGTGCCAACTCTGCCCCGGGAGGAAGCTGAGACTCTGCAAGTTGCTGCCTTAATGACAGTGTCGTATGGCGAGTTGTCAACAGAAGTTCGTAAGCTACTTCAATAAGGCTTTGCCAGAATTGCCTAAAGAAGCATGGAAAAGCTCCGAAACAAGTTTATTGATTGTGAAGCAAGAGAAATTGTTGTTTTTGCGCACATTAAACGTCTTTGCGTGCTCAACAACAACCGCTTGCGAACGAATGTAATATCGAAATATGATAATTCGGCAATAGCTGCTCTGCCGGGCAATCGCAGAACATTCTTGCGAGTTGCTCAGTGGTATTACCGGAAATCGTTGCAGAGAAACGTCAAGGAATATGTCAAAACTTGGGAAACCTGCGCACGTCGGAAACATGATAATTAACAAAAAAACAACGTATTACTTATGCCAATTCCAATACCGGATGCTTGCTGGCAAGTGGTATCAATGGACTTTATAAGAGGGCTTCCTGTTTCCAATGGATTTGCCATCCTAACTGTTGTCGATAAGTTTTCCAAACGCACGAAGTATGCAGCAGTGCACGATAAGGACGATGCATGCACCACAGCAAAAGTATTTTTTGATGCTGTCATTCGACACCATGGTATTCCCGCAGTTAATATCAGTGACCGAGATAGCAAGTTCACGTCCATGTTTTCGAAGTCATTGATGACGATCATCGGTGTTCGTCTAAGTATTACAACCGCTTATCGGGCTTAAGCCGATGGACAGACCGAGCGCCAGAACCTTGTGGTAGAAGACGCACTCAATCGCATAGCATCTTACCATGGCACTGACAGGACCGAACACTTGGGAAGCATAGAGTATGCGTCTATACTGGTTCGTGCATCTACTGGATACTCTTCCTTTGAAATAGATACGGGAAGAAGGGAACGCTCTGCATGGCAAAAGTCACTGGGCTGGACTAGTCAACCAAAGGATATTGACGTTTACGCAAAAGAGTTTATCGAAGTACGAGCAAATATCATCGATCAGGCTCGCAGAAATCTGTTGATAGCACAAGCTTCGCAAAAGCAATATTACGATCAAAAGCGCCGAATAAATCAGGTCGAATTCAAAGTTGGAGATCTACTTATACTTGATACTCGCAAAATATCGTTTAAACACGCTGCGAAAAATATGGGACACCAAGAGCCAAGATTGCGGCAAGAAAGGTGGAACCATTCGAAACTATCAAAATGTTTAATTCTAATGTGGCAAGCTTGAGTTACCACAAACTATGAATAGGATTATTCCAACCTTTAATGTTGATGTTCTATCAAGTATGAACCGACACCGGAAAGGTTTCGAAGTCGCCCGATACCGAAAGCATCACAATTCGTGGATAATGGCACAGCGGATCATTTTCAAGTTATTGAACGTCTGTTGAAGAAAGCCAACTCAATCGCTAACCATACTGGCTCGTACAATGGCATGGCGAAACTAAGGAAGAAGCAAGCTAAGAAAAAGAGAAAAATATTCGCCATGTCTCCCACTGGAAGGACCTCGTCGCCGACTTCAATCAGCGTCAACGAGAGATCAAATCGGGGAGGATGTCAGGACCAGTTAACTCGCTAAGCCCTTGGCCACTCATTTCGATTCATCTATTGAACCATTCATTTTCTTTAATTCAAATTTACATATGCGCCATAATTAAAACAAGTATAAGGTTTGCGCAATTAGGAGATATGATACTTCGTAAGAATTAGATTTAGGATAGGCGATACCTTAAGGAGTGAACCAAAAGTATCGGTTAGTAAAACTAAATTAATTCAGTCGTAATTTACCCCCATTCCACACAAGAGGTCCCGGCGCCATTCCGATAACGTTGTAAACATTGTCGACTGCTGCGGGTCCATTTTAAGAAAGTGATCGGAAGAACGTAGGGTAGTTATGTTTTGAATATTTTATATAGTTATTTAAATTGAATTTTATTGCCAGGTCGTTATTAAAATTAAGAAAGAATGCCAGTTGGTATACAATTTAACTAAGTAAAATTTTAGGGAAGTATGATCCTTTGGCTGATGTATATTTGGTAAGGCTGTAAAGATCGAGTGCGGCAACCGATTCTAGTTTACATTTGGATAAAGGTCTACGTGGCTCGGAGCCTACCGCCATAATAGCCATAGAAGGATATCAATATTAAAAATAATGACGACAAGAAACAGTTTCTTATTGCTCTACATTGTTTAGTAAGTATACTTAGTTACGACGTAGAGCTAGCTAAGTAAAATAAACAGGTGTTCCTTGTGCTGCACACTATCTCCGTTCCAGCGCGAGATTCATTTGCGACGTTTGAGGTAATTCCCCCCGATTAAAATACACTTATTATGAGTACTGCGTAAGATGCATGGTAAGTTGTTCCTGAGCGAATCCGTCACATGTTTACGCAGGGCATCCCAGTGAAAAGCGCTCAGTTAGAGGCATGTCGATGAGAATGCTCTTGATTAAAGCCTACACTAAGATCAACGTGCCGGCTCAGGCTGATTTACTGATGCCTGAATTGAATCCTATCATCGGTTTAATTAAATTCGTCGGATAGGAAGATCAATGAAAATCTTCGCATCTGGTTCGCGAGGCGAAAATGACCAAATCGACCACCCTTACAATGAAGCTTCAATTTTAGCCCACGCAATCTTCATTTTAGAGGTCGAGCAAAATCTCGAGCATACACTCGCTGCAGCATATTTTTATAGCGGAACATCGTAGGAAGATGCAGGTATCATGTAGGCCTTCGCTGTCTACTGATAGTCGTTCACACTATCGCTACATTTAGGTAAGCGTCAGCTGTTGGCGTATGCATAAAAATTTACGCTCGCTCATACCAAGCTTGCTCCTGATCTGGTAATCGACAATATCAAAGCCGAGTCTAAGAATGTGCCCGGCTTGGTCCCGCTATTTCGAGTACAGCTAATTATACATGCGGAGGCTGCCTATTTGGCGTTGCTAAAAGAGAACGCGCACCGAAAGGCCTTATGCCATTAGTATATTGGCCGCCTATGTCATAACAATTTAAAAAACGTGCCTAGAGTGTAACGGGCTAAAGTTGCCCGAATGTAACACAGTTCCCGTTAAGTACACTTGGTGTACTTAAGGGGATGGTCAATTACTAAATTATAGTAACTAGACCCAGCACTCGGGTGTGGTGCACATTTGTGACCAACCCTTGTGTATGTGATGCACATCGGTGCATTCACATTACGAGGGATGACGC
The DNA here is from genome assembly GCF_004359215.1 of Bremia lactucae. Lineage (NCBI taxonomy): Eukaryota > Oomycota > Peronosporomycetes > Peronosporales > Peronosporaceae > Bremia > Bremia lactucae. The sequence goes on from NC_090620.1 coordinate 3,198,480, forward strand.
CTAGCGTCATCCGTTACGCGAGGTATCTAGAAAGATACGCTCGCAATACATATTGTTATCTATAGAGATGACATTTCGATTGGTAAAAATAGGTACTTGTATTTAATATGATTAAAAATATAAACCAGTCTGAAAACTACATCCTGCTTGGTAAGTGCGCACGAGGAGCCGGATTACCGCTCCCGTGACGACAGTTAACCGGAGTACTTAGTGCGTTGGGTGAGGTCGCTTGCGCGCCCACACAACTACCTCACTGCGCGCAAGAGAAGCTGGTTAAACCGCTTCCTCGCTGTGCTAGGGTGTGTGTCTAAGTAGAGCGTGGCCGCATTACGACGTGCCCGCCTACATATAGAGCTCAGCAATGTGTCCAACAAATGGTGCTGGTCGAATGTAAGGCTCCGTATCGCTTGGAGGTCGAAACCTCAATACCGAACAAAATGGTGTTAATGTTAGACATAAGGAATACCAACAAATGTTGACGTTGCATTTCATGCGCAATCAGGGACGCGGTTGTGCCTGTCTACGCGCGCTCGCCCAAATGGACGTGTTTTTGACTGCCTCTGTAATGAGGCACACATTGGTTGGAAAGCCGTTGTTGTGGTACATTTACTATGTGGGTAAAATACCCTTTATTTTACTTTAAAATAGTTGATTATCAAAATCCCATTGTATTATGGGTAACAAATGTGGTCGCCGCCAGATCTTTATCTGGCGACCAAAATTTATCTTAAAATTAGGTACGGTAAGGTCTAAAGATTTAATTAATTAAAAAAGTTGAGTTCCCCTTTTGTTCTTAAAGCGTCTAGTGTCTTTTTAAGGCTTGCGCATTGATCTGTGACAGATAGAAGCCTTTCTGAGATACATTGGTTCTACGAACCCCTGAACCCTTGAACTAGGATTCATTAAGCTCTAATAGCTTGTACGAATTCCTAAGTTGTTAAACCCAATAGTTCTATTGAACGAAGAGGCTCTCTGAGGCTAAAATTCTTTCTCTGACTTAAGGGACGAGGTAGCTCCGCTACACTCGGTAGCACTCGTAGTCAATCTACGCCTGAGTCTTTACAAAACTAATCCATCACGAAAATGGAAGAGGTTCCAGAGTTGTCAGAAGCGCAACGCGCCGCTTATGACAAGCCTAAAACCTTATTCGAGCTTGAACGCGTGGAATTTATTATTTCCCAGGAACCAGAGGTCCTAAATGCAAGGCTTGAAGCCTTCATGCGGAACGAAACCTCCCTGGTCGGTCAGGTAGGACCACTTTGCGGCTTCTATGCCAACTCGGTATATCTCTGTACCTGACTCAGAGCCGAGGGCTCGCCCTCTAAATGTAAATGTGAAGACATTTGAGGGAAAAGAGGGAGAAAATCTCCCTTTTTGGATTGAGCAGATGGAAATGTCCATTGATTCCGCCTTGTTCTTAACAGAACGGCAAAAGGTGGCTATGGTTATTTCCAAACTTGGAGGTAGAGCGGGCACTATCGTGCAGCACGTCCATAAATGACGCTTTTCCCTCATGGGATTCGCTGAAACAGCAAATGACCAGCATGTTTGCACCGCCTGATCAGGCTTTTCGCATGCGAGCACGGCTCCTAGCGACTCGACAGGGTAAAAGAACCCTAGGAGACTTTGTCCAGGAGTTGAGATTTCTCATTGCATCTACGCATCAAGACCCGGTGCAAGAAGCAATTGTAGGAACCATCTTTATGGGGGGTCTCAATGAAGGCGCGTTGCCCGGACGGAATTAATCCGATCTCATCCTGCTACTTATGAAGAGGCAGTTGCCATAGCGCTACGCACCGAGTTCGACTTTAAGTCTGCTCGCGTTAGCACGCCTATTTACCAAACAAGCTCTTCGAGCACATGGGTACCATCTAATAGACCGGAACCCATGGATCTAAGCCTTGTTGAGGAAGGAGAAGAGGCACTTCAAGCTGTGGAACAGCATGAAATCATTAGATGTTTTATGTGCGGAAGCAAGAAAAATTTACGTCTGGCCTGTCCCCAACTAAATACTCGTTAAGCTCGAACGAGCACCAATTCCGACATATACCAGAAATCTGGTACGGTGCGAAAAACGTCGGTACCCAGTAACCGGGGAAGACCTAGGCTCTATTAAAACTCTCGGAGGTGAGAGTAGACATGACCTAACCCCAATTAGCTCTTTGCGTAATGGCACGGGACGTGAGTACAAGCCTGGCTTGTTAGTCGCTCAAGCGACTGTGAATGGACTTTGATAAGCCATGGTCAGTTTTAATTTGCTCAGGAGCGTCTTGCAATTATGCTCGACGTCTTTGATTGTAAGAAGTCAACAATACGTTTAGGACTTAAAGCGCATGAAAGTAATTCAATCACTGTTCGCGTAGCGACTGGGGCTCGTGTCACTCTTCCTAGAGTTCCTTTGAACTTACGCATAAAGTTTCTTGGCTTTGACAGTATGCAACGTGGTCTCGTCCTTGATTGGATTCGAGATATGATCTCATCCTTGGTATGGCCTGGCTTGAACGCCAAGAGCCATGGATCGATTGAAGGTCTAAAACCTTAAGCGTCACACGCAATGTTCCTAGCAAAGTTTCGAAGAGTAATGAGCCCACCTTTGCTAGGCAACAAGAAACGCTATTGGTGCGAATGACTGACTAAATCTGTCAGTGGGTTAGACATTGGAATGTCTAAGTTAATAAACCCAATGTTGAAAACATTAAGTTTGAGCCCGCAACAGAATTAAGTGGAACGGCACGTATTCCGTCGAGTGACACTCGTTGTAAAAACGCCTCAATGAATGCTGAAAGCTGTTGGCCTTAGACCGAGTCATCAAGGGTGTAATATCCCTGAGAAACGTGGAGTGGCAAGTCTAAGTCCACCGAGTTTGTTCGGCCGAGGTGGCACCATACTGAGTGTCAGCAGTGACACTATTGGCGGTTCGCTAGGGCATTTCGTGTCAAACTCTTCTAATGCACGTGAAGTGACATGTGGACAAGGAAGCTGAGTTTTCTAACTCCTTGTCGGATGTCGAAGTAGACACCAGCTCTGGTATAGATCTTATACAGGCTGAAAATTTGAAGACGTGAATGTGCCGGCCTCTAAGAGGCGTATTGTCTCTACTCCAAGGCAGGCGAGATGCAAAGTATCTATACCCTCACAAAGTGATACGAGTAAGGAATAGAATATGCTTGTAAATGGTGTAACCGGTAAAATCGAGGGCGAATTGAGCCTTGCGGCAATCCCTTCGTAACATGCTCTTCTGGAGAAAGACAAAATGTCTAGTGATGAGTGCGGTCGAGCCTTAAAGGCTGGCGGCTTCTTGAGACGGTGGTCAGTCGACCAACGATTAAGTTAAACTCATCGTCACTTCTGGACGAAGTTGTCCTGGATGACACAGAAGCTGCACTTAGTGCGCGGAGTGGATCATCAATCCTTAAAGATCCGCAGATCCATTTTATTCCTTGATTAAGAATTTTAAGATGTGATCTGTCAAATATACCATCTGTTTACCCCCGGATAGAGGTGTCCGTCATGAAATTGACTTAATCCCTGGAAACAAATACTCTGTCACACGACAGTGGCCTTTACCAAGGAAACAGTGTGACAACATTGACAATTTTTCCGAGCTAGGCACGAGGCTGGAATGGTACGACAAAGCAAATCTCCCCGTTCGACACCGACATTTTGAGTCAGAAAGCCAAATGGCAAATGGCACATTGTACTGCTTATAATAAGCTTTTCTTATGCTGTCACTATACCTGCACAAACCCCCATTCCTAGAAAGGATGTTCTCCAGAACATTGTGGTGGGATGTACAATGTACAGTGCACTTGACGTAGTCGATGGTTATTACCAACTGCTCATGCGAGCTAGCGATATTTCGCTTACAGCGCAACTCAGGCAGTATGCCATGGGAGTGGTTGGTTATGCAACAAGGGATTTCCAACGCCCCGGCGACATTTAATCGTCTAGTGACGCAACTGTTCCGCCCTCATTGAGGTTATGCACAGACTTATTTTGATGAATTTTTTGTCCATAGTCGTGCGGGGCAGGGTCGGTAGGATGTGAAAAATTATATAGACCATTTCGAGTAGTGCTCGAGTGTATGCGCACAGATAAATTGTATGCTAATGCATCTAAATGCATTTTTGGTCACACGGCCAGGACGTCGGAGGAGCTCGCTGCTCGCGATATTCTTCATGAGCAATACCTTACGCCAAAGGAAATGACGCGAAGAATCTAACGCATTTGCGTGATCAGGCCCGTGGGGCTTCGGTGACTTCAATGAGGGAAATTCCGATCGTTTGTTTCGAAACGAATTAAAAGTCAAAACGAAAACGAGGTCTCATTTGAGAACTGCGTCCATCAGGCCCGCCGCCTCCGCAGTATTTGGAATAATAGAGTCTTGGACGTGGCTGATAATCGTTTGGAACGGAAGCTTCGCTTTGATTACGCCAAGCTTAAGACCAAAGGCCTGTTACGTCCGGCATTTAAGCCACAAAACGAGGAAAGGCCTAGCCGATATTTCAGTGCTTCGATTGACCGTATAACCATGGATAAAGCCGCACTGAGGCTATAGATCCACCTAATCCCACTTCTAGTGGTGAAAAGCGTCTTTGACGCAAGTTGACTCTGAGCTTGGCGATCGAAAACGTCAACGGCGTACGGGCAATCTTGCTGAAGAGGTACCTCAAACTCCCAAGAGCTTTCAAAAGAGGGGTACCCCTGCCACTTCACCAGATACTGGTATTGGCCCTTACGACGACGTCGCTTTAAAAGTTTCTCCACGTGAAACTGAAGGTACCCTCGCGCATTAAGCATCGCGGGAGGGGGCCGAAATCTGGATGGAAGCATTTGATGCTCAAGAGCACGAAGTGCAACTTCTTCGTGAGAGCCTTGCTCGGGTGAGGGCACTTTTGAGGCGGTTCAAAACCTTCTTTCGATGCTAGAACATCAGCAACCTCGTTTAGAGGGCCATTTGGACATCCTGGTGAGGATGCAGAAATCTGCGGCTTAACCGCCTGTCTCGGCGCAACCGCGTTAAGTCCATGTGGGAAGGATCCCGATATGGCTTAAGCAAGCCGACGTAGAACACTGGGTGTGTACGCAGCTTGCTAGGAAGGTTAAGCGTGTAAGCTAGGGTCTTCTTGGCCATGACCGTAAATTGTCCAATAAAGCGCGGGCGCAATTTGGTCTTGAAGATCGCGAAAACCAAGTTAATAGGTTAATTCTTAGCTTTTAATTAAAGGTAATCTCCGACCACATAAGCATTAATACAGCTTCTGCTTTTGGCATATGCTTTTTCTTTTTGTTTGTCTTGGCTATCAGCCATCATGTCACGTACATGTCTTAAGACACTAAATTGTATTGCGATAAACTCGCTTACTTGTTTCCAAATGGTAAATAGGGCTAATATCAGCAAGCTCATCGGCTTATTCTCCCCTACCAGCCCTAAGCCACGCAGTGGTATCGTTAACGGAACGCGTGGGTGGGTGAGGCCGTTGACATAGAGCGGAGTGTAGCCTGTAGAGGCATGGACAGCGTTATTTAACGCAAATTATCCCACTGGAAGCATTGAGCTCCAGTGCTTTGGTGTTGGAACACACACACTGCGTAAAATGTTTTTAATGACGCAATTGACACGTTCAGTTTGACCATCGGTCTGCGAATGGTCTGCAGTGGACATATCCAATCTGGTACCCAGCACTCGGAAATCGATTGCCAGAATTTACCCGTGAAACGGGGGTCCCGATCAGAAACGTTTGCCACTGGCAAACCGTGCTGTCGAAATACACGATCGATGAACAGCCTTGCTGTACCTTCACCATCAATAGTATCCGGCACGGCCGCTAAGTGTGCCATTTAGCTCAATCGGTCAACAAAGACAACTATGCCGGTGTTACTGGTCGAATCTTTCGGTGGACCGAAAACAAATCCATACTAATGGACTTCCAACACCCTATGGGTACGGACAGACTTGCCAGTGACGCAGCAGCATGCGCCGAGGGCTTAACCCGTTGGCAAGTTTCGCACGTGCGAACCTATGTGCTGACCCATTTATAAAGTTTGAGCCACCAATAAATCTGCCTTACAGAGCCGTAGGTCATTTCTCTACCGAGATGACCACCAAGGACTGTATCGTGCCTCATAGAAGATTCGGTACTTTAAATTCTCAACATGAGGAACAACGACAGGTGGAGGATCCACAGCGTCCGCGCAATAAAGCAATAGGTCTTTATCGATAAACAATCGACATAACCTTGCGCGCAAACGTGCCGGCAATTTAAAACCCGAGTCAGAGTTCTTTAAAGCTCGTAGCAGAGCTACACACTGTTCATCCTTGGCTTAAGCCAGACGGATTAAGTCAGCAATAGGCGACATGATAGTCGTTAAATGAGAGAGCTCATAATCCGGCCTGCGTAATAACGCATTGGCCAAAGCATTCTGCTTGTCAAGTTTATACTAAACCTCGAAGTTGTATTTGATGAAAAAAGATAGCCATCGGGCCATTCTCTGCATGGGTTAAGGCGACTTAGTCGCCGTGCGTAATGACGCGTGATCTGTCCATATCACAAACGGCTTAGAGCCTATCAGACGAACTCTGAATTTGGCGAGAGCATACTTCATAGCAAGTAACTCTTTGTCATGAACTGATTAGTTCTTTTCCGCAGCTATAAGCTGTCTAGATTCGAACGCAATTACACGTTCACGCCTACCATCATCTGTTTGAAACAAAGCATTGTCAATGGCAAAATCCGATGCTTCACAGACGACACTGAAAGGCCAATTTGGATTTGGCAGTGCCAGAATCGGGGCATGGATAAGACTATCCCTTAATTGCTCGAAAAGCATTATTTCCGTGCTAGTCCAGCACCATTATGTATCCTTTTAAGGAGATTAGATAATGGCCTAGCCATATCAGCGTAATTTTCGCTATATTTGTGTAAATAATTGGCGAGACCCAACAACTTACGCAAAACCTTATGGTTCTTAGGAATCGGCCAATCTACTATGGCGTTTACCTTAGCGGGATCCGCTCTAAGGCCTCGCTTTCCAATGAAGCATCCTGAAAAAAGAATTTCGCCTGCGCCAAAAATGCATTTAGATGCATTGGCATACAATTTGTTTGTTCGCATGCACTCGAGCACTGCTCGCAAATGGTCAAAATGGTTTTCCATATCCGATCGACCCTGCTCCGCATGACTATGGACAAAAATGTCATCCAAATAAGTCTGTGCATAACCTCGATGAGGGCGAAACAGTTGCGTCACTAGACGACTAAATGTTGCCGGGGCGTTGTAAAGCCCTTGTGGCATAACCAGCAACTTCCATAACATGCCGCTTGCGATGCTAAGCGCTGTAAGCGGGATATCGCTAGCTCGCATGAGCAATTGGTTGTAACCGTCGACTAAATCCAATGCACTGTACATTGTACATCCCACCATATTGTTCTGAAGAACATCCCTTCTAGGAATGGGGGTTTGTGCTGTTATAGTGACAGCATTAAGTTTTTATAAGCATATACAATGCGCCATTTACCATTTAACTTTTTGACACAAAATGTCGGTGTCGAATGAGAAGATTTACTCTCTCGTACCATTCCAGCCACGTGCTTAGCACGGAAGAGAAATCGTCAATGAAGTCACACTGCTCCATTGGTAAAAGCCATTGTCTTGTGACACAGTATTTGGTTACCGGAACGAAGTCAATTTCAGGACGAACACCTCTATCCGGAGGTAAAAAAGATGGTGGATGCTTACATACCACATCTTGGAATTCCCTAATCAAGAAATAAAAGGGATCCGTAGGATCTTTAAGGATCGATGACCCATTTCGCGCACTAAGTGCAGCCTTTGTGTCATCCAGGACAGCCTCGTCTAGAAGTGACGATGGGCTTAACTCAACTGTTGGTCGAAGACCACCATTTCAGATAAGTCGCCAGTCTTTAAGGCTCGACCGCACTCATCAATAGACATTTTGTCAAGCTTTAAAAAGCATGTAACGAGGGGATTGCCGCAAGGCTAACGTCCCCCTCAATGTTACCATTTACACCATTTTACAAGCGTATGTAATTGCTCAGTCGTATCACTTTGTTAGGGAATACACGCTTCGTGTCCATCCTGTCTTGGAGTTGGGACAATACGCCTCTTAGAGGCCGGGACATTCACGTCCCCGGGTTTTCCAGCCTGTATTGGCTTTGTTCAAGATATGGTGTCTAATTTGACATTCGACAAGGAGTTAGGTAACTCAACTTTCTTATCCAGTGAACGTTTTACGTGTCGCTTCACGTGCATTAGAAGGGTTTGACCTAAAATGCCCTGGCGAACCGCCAATAGTGTCACTATTGACACTCAGTATGGTGCCACCTCGGGCGATCACACTTGGTGGACTTAGACATGCCACTCTACGTATCTCACGGATATTGCACCCTTGAGGTCATGGCGAACCGGCAACAGTGTCACTACTGACACTCAGTATGATGCCACCTCGGCCGACCAAACTCGGTGGACTTAGACGTGCCACTCCACGTATCTCAGGGATATTGCACCCTTGATGATTCAGCCTTAGGCCAACTATGCTTTCAGCATTCAGCGAATCGTTATTACAACGAGTGTCGCTCGACGGAGTACGTGCCGTTCCACTTATTTCTGCTGAGTCGGGCTCAGTATTAATATTTTTAACATTAGAGTATAATAACTCAGACATGCCAATGTCTAAAACACTGACAGACTCATTCAATGATCCGCGCCAGTAGCGCCTTTGTTGCCTAGCAAAGGTGGTTCATGACTCTCCAAAACTTTGCTAGGAACATTGCGCGTGGCGCCAAAGGTCTTAGACCTCCAATCGATCCATGGCTCAGGGTGATCTAACCTGGTCATACCAAGGATGAGATCATATCTCAAATCGAAATCACGGACGAGACAGCGTTCCATACTGTCAAAGTCCAGAAACTTTATACCTAATTTCAATGGAACTTTGGGAACAGTGACACGAGTCCCAGTCGCTAAGCGAACAGTGATTCTATCATCTTCATGCGCTCTAAGCGCCTTGACGTTATGTTGACTTCCTTCAAGGGAAAGGCGTCGAGCATAATTGCAAGAGGCTCCTGAATCAATTAAAATTGACCACGGCTTATCAAAGCCCTTTACAGTCGCTTGAGCGACTAGCAAGCCAGGCTCGTACTCTCGCCCCGTGCCATTTCGCTCCGAGCTAATTGGGGCTAGGTTCTGTTTATTTTCACCTCCTTGAGGTTCAACAGAGCCTAGGTCTTCCCCAGTAAGGCGCCCCGCACCTACTGGGTAACGACGTTTTCCCGCACCGTACCAGATCTCTGGTATAGGTCGGAGTTGGAGCTCTTTCGAGCTTCACGAGAATTTCCAAGAGGGCAGGCAGGACGTAAATGTTTCGTTCTTCCGCGCATATAACATCTACGGATGGTGTTATTCTGTTCCACAGCTTAAAGAGCCTCTTCTCCTTCCACAACAAAGCTTAGATCCATAGGTTCCGGTCTACTTGACGGTACTCATGTGCTCGAAGAGCTTGTTCGGTAAACAGGCGTGCTAACGCGAGCCAACTTAAAATCAAACTCGGCGCGTAGCGCTATGGCAACTGCCTCTTCGAACGCAGCCGGATAAGATCGGAACAGTTTCGTCCGGGCAACGCCCTCATTGAGATCCCCCATAAAGATAGTTGCTACAATTGCTTCTTGATTCGGGTCTTGATGCGTCGATGAAATTATAGTTATCAACTCCTGGACAAAGTCCCCTAGGGTTCTTTTACCCTATTGAGTCGCTAGGAGCCGTGCTCGCATGCGAAAAGCCTGATCAGGCGGTGCAAGCATGCTCGTCATTTGCTGTTTCAGCGAGATCCATGAGAGAATAGCGTCGTTTATGGACGTGCTGCACGATAGTGCCCACGCCATGACTCAACCTCCAAGTTTGAAAATGGCCATAGCCACTTTTGCCGCTCTGTTTATAACAAGGCGGAATCAATCGACATTTTCATTTGCTTAATCCAAAAAGGGAGATTTTCTCCCTCTTCTTCCTCAAATGGCTTCACATTTACAGTCAGAAGGCGAGCACTCGGCTCTGAGTCAAGTACAGAGACGTACCGGGTTGGCATAGATGCCGCTAAGTAGTCCTGTACCTAACCGATCAGGGAGGCTTCGTACCATTTGAAAGCTTCAAGCCTTGCATGCAGGATTTCTGGTCCCTGGGAGATAACAAATTCCGCGTGCTCAAGCCCAAATAAGGTTTGAGCTTGTCATCAACGACGCGTTGCGCTTCTGACAATTCTGGAACATCTTTCATTTTCGTGAGGGTTTAGTCTTGTAAAGACTCAGCCGTAGATTGACTACGAGTGCTACCAGGTGTAGTGGGGCTACCTCGCTCCTAAAGTCATAGGAAGACTTTCAGACTCAGAGAGTCACTTGATTCTACTAATGGGTTTAACAACTCAGGGAGTCGTACAAGCTATTAAAGCTTAAGGAATCCAAGTTCAACGGATCCAGGGGTTCGTAGAACCAAGTGGCAACTAGTGCCCAAGAGGATATACCTTAGAAAGGCTTCTATCTCTTACAGATCAATGCGCAAGCCTTAGAAAGGCACTTACCGCTTTAAGATTAAAAGATGAACTGCACTTTGTTTAAATGTATAAATCTAAAAACTTTACCCTAGCTAATTAAAAATAGATTTTGGCCGCTAGATTTATATCTGGCGGCGACGACATTTATTACCCATAATAAATGGGATTTAAGTAACTAACTATTTTAAAATTAAATAAAAGATTAATTTAACCATAGAGTAAATGTACCACAACAACGGTTCTGTAACCGATGTGTGCCCCATTACACCAGGTCCACCGGCGATTCTAATCTGGCTCAGGATATTCTAAAGGTCTTGCAACGAGGCCCTAGAAAAATTTGATCCTCTATAAAGTATTTGCGTCGCGTGTTAATGTTCACATTCTCCTTTTATTTATTTTTTTTAACGTCTGAGCTCGACGTGAAATAGCATCTTTACGATTTTAATTACTGCACCTGAAAAGCTGATTAAGTATATGAATTACCTTGCGCCCTTAAACTTTTCACTTTCATTTTTCATTTTAACAGGATACTTAGATCTTAAGAATATATTTTGAAAACAAAAAGATTAAATAATATAAATAAAATGGGTAAACACTACCCTTTTTCGCAAGTATTTGAGTATGTAAGTAGACATCGATCAATTTAAATTTCCAAAGATTGTTTTCAATTATTAAAAAAATAAAAATTCAACGCCTTGGTCGTATACAAACGACGTGACTACTTTTATGGTTTTTCAAGAATTTTGTCTCTTTGGGTTTGCCCCTTCTCTATGGTCTGTTTTGGCCTCGATCGTCCTCTGCTTCCAATGCCTCCCACAGCGACTGGGTCTTCACTTGTTACTCGTACTCGAGTGCCTCAAGCTTCCGCGTCTGGCCGTCCCTTAAGCGTGGGCAGCGACGGTTTGCCGCTCCTTCCGTGCCACGATGCGCCCGTGGTTATGGCGCCTCCCCCGGCACCTTGCCCAACCGCCGTGACGCTGTTCGGCCACGTAGACACGACACAAAACGTGCGCACGCAGCTCCTGGCGCACTTCAGCCGCACGCAGCAACTTAATCAAGTGAGCGAAATGACACTGCGCATTGACACTGAGATGGAGCTTCTACGCCGCAAATGCTTTGCCGAGCGCAACGCGTTGTGGGGGAACGTCACGCCGGACCAGTTTGAGTTCAAGCCGACGCCATCCGACGCCTGGACGCCCCATCCTGCAAACGATAAGCTTTTATTGCGTAAAATGAAGATGCATGGGGCATTTGATGGGAGCGGTAGAGAGTTTTATCCGCCCGAAACGACGCACGAGAAGGATCTGGACGTGGTCGAGTATGTCCGGGATCGACCGTGGCCACCGCAAGAATTTGCGTTAAAACCAGTGGCCAAAACTTCCCGAGGCCGCATTGGTAAGCGCAAAGCTGCGCCCATGGCAGCGATATTAGAACCTCTGCCGTTGCTGGCCAAGACGTGTCGCGAGTGCAAGACACAGTCGACGCCGCTGTGGCGTACACAGACACGGACTGTAAAAACCAAGAAACAGGTAGTAAAGAATGTAGCCATGAATAACGTAGCCATGAATTTGGCGAATTCGTTTATGGCGCAGAACATGGCTACGCTTAAGCCGTTAATGACTGAAATGCGAGTCGTGAACGAGAATGTCGTCGTGGATGTGTGCTTGGAGTGTTATTTAAAGCTCGAACGAGCAGATTTGTTTGATAAAAAGCGGGTAGAACTGAAGCGACGGAAGCGATCAAAGAAAAGCGTTTCCGCGAGTGCAGCGTTATCGGAGAAGAAGCGTTCAAGACATCCAATTCATGGCTTAAAGAAACAGAAGAAACAGGAAATCAGCGAGGCTAACGAAGCTGCAGCAGTGGACCAAGGACACGAGAATGGGGCGGCATCTGGCGCAGTTGTTTTAAACTTAACACAAGAGGAGATTGAAGCAGCCAAAGGATCGTCGAGGGATCGAAAAAAGGATCGAAATCATCGTCAAAAAGACAAGAAAAAGAAGAAAAAACATCGTCGAAAGCGTGACCATCTCGACGAGTCGGAAAGCGACAACTTGAGCTTGAATGCATTGCCTGCGTCGCTAGAAGAAGTGGTCCCTGCATATCAGTACACAATGCCCCAAACATCAGCGGTTGAAATGAATGCTGACAGGCATGTCGAAGTACTGGCACCTGATGAGCCAGAAGCAGGAGATAGTGCTTTTGAAGAGGAGCTACTAGCTCCTGCAAGGTTTTCATCTCGAAAACGAAGGAGCGTGCAATATACTGAGTCGCCTGTTGTAGCAGACGCACCTGCAAGTGCTTTAAAGAATCGCAAGGCATCGTCCTCATCTCGAACGGCACGATCTAAACGCACATCAACAAGTGTCGCACCCGCTCCTGCAACGACTTCTGTCCCTCCAGTCTCCTCTGTGAAGAAACGGTCCCGGTCGAAAAAAGAGCTCGCACGTGAGCGCGAGTTGCGTGCACTTGGTCAATACTGTCCAGTGTGCAATGAAGTGTATGAAGACGATGATCCGAATACATTTGTTTGCTGCGATTCGTGCGAACTATGGGTTCATGGAACCTGCGATTCCAGTCTTACCGCGTACGTCCGTGTATGTTGGCGATTAAATGAAATCGATCGATGAGACTCATGTTTCTTTGTGTATTTAGAGAGAGTATTGCAGCGATGGCCAACACCGAAGACAAGTACATATGTCCATTGTGTGCTGGACGATAAGCGCTGAATTATAGTCACGTCACTTTAGGAACGCTAATAGACGTAGTTTTGCTAATTGTTTGCAAAAAAACATTATTAGGTTTTGGATGCATATTTAAATAAATAATAAGCTAATTGTATTTTTAGCGAAGATTTGAGTATTTTTTTTCAACGTTGCACCACTCAGTTAAATGTTTGCTCTCCGGCATTTCTCCACATCAAGGCCGCGCAAGGGTTTGTCATTATGATCCACCTTCTGGGCTTTTCACGATTACATAAATAAATGTTGTTGATTTTGGGTATAGAGTACCCGACTTCGTTTATCTCGCACCTGCGCACACAAAAACTTAACGTGTTTAATATTGGCGTGGCCTTCTTGACGCTGTCCTTGTCTTCTCAAATGGTATCGTACAAGCAGCGCTATGAAATAGCGCTTAAGGAAAAGGAATCTATTGGTGAGAAGGTGGCCGTGCTAGAGGAGATCGTGCTCGGTCTGGGTGGTAAATTGCCAGATGACGAGGCACTTTCGAGAGCGAAAGAAGCCGCAGTAGAGGCAAATGCCAAGGGGCTCCGCGATTGCAAGGATGAGACCATAATTGTGGAAACTAGACCAAAGAGCAAATTAATCTAGAAACGAGAAAATAGAATAATTGCCCAAATTAAGACACTAATTTCGCTTTATTTCTTAATGGTTGACTGCAGCGAGCGTCTCGATGACACACTTTCCATGCGATTCATTTCATTTACGGCCGTAAGCACCTCATTGATATTGGTCTCGAGTACCATACCACCCATAACAATTTCATCCAGCGCATAGTGAATCTTGTCGCTGTGAAAAATTAGGTCCAGCTCGCACACGTTCTCAAAAATCTTGTCGAGTGTCTCTACAAAGACTATTTTATCTCAGCTTAGTCCGTCACAATACAGTCGAATCCTTCAAGAAAATTCGTAGCAAAGTGCACCTTGTATCAAATCTAAAATGCCGAGATCGCTCTCTTGTTTATCTACCGCAAATACAAAGTACAGCGTCGCATAATGGCGGTAGATAAGCTTAACGCCGTCCCCCCAATACCGCACTCTATGCGACCTCAACTTCTATCAGCCATTTATGCAGTTGTAACAACTTATTACTAAAATGAAACACGTACGTGCCCTCAAGGAAGTTACACAGTGTATCGGGGCGCTTGGACACTTGGGTGTAAATGTCTCGAATCACGGCCTGCTGCTCAGCATCCGGCTACTAATTTCAGACAGTATATCAGCAAAACGATACATCAAGGTTATATAAACCTCTCATCCAGCAGTGCACCACGTGTTCGTAAAACTTGACGATGCGCGGCTTGCCGTGGTTGTTTACGATCAAGATTCCTTTAATCATTGACGTGTTTTGTATGAAAAGAAAGAAAAGTTTTTGGGCTCAATTAGTCCGATAATTTCAAGTTTGAGACCACCCTCTATAAGCATTTACTATACTTTGCAACAATTATTTTTTTACGTTAATTCCATGTCAATGGTCGAACATGGAAGTACAAGTGCCTCGGATTTAAATGGCCTCATTGCTCGCCACTCGTCATTGTCCCAGCCACCAGCCATGAATAGTGATGTTGGACAAATACGTCACCAATTTCCAGTTGAAAGACAATTGGTTAATAGCTCAGAGGAATTGGAAATGGAAGACTCAGACGACGAAGAGGAGACACAAATTCCCGTTGACGACCTGATGACGCAAGAATTGCCGACAACTGATCGAGACATGAGTCCTCCACCAGCCCAACGACCGTCGCCACCAACTTCGCCGCCGCTTCCAATGAATGAAGCATTAGCTGCTTCTCCAACGGGCCCTTTGGTCGTCAATACATCGCCTCTTGCCGACGTCGAGTCAATGACACCACAGTCGAACGAAGACGACGACTCAAGGTCTGAGACATCGTCTGAAGTCAGTATGGGGTCTGGTCGACCTGAAAGACGTCGTGGAACGAGAAAACGTGTGTCAATGGCGTGCTCGGACCACCAAGATCTCGCTGCGAGGATGAAGAAGGCACTCAGCGTCGAGAGCTTTAGTGAATCCATGATTGGTGCCGACGTCGTGCTGTGTGTCCAGTATAATGAGCATCATCCAGGATGTAGTGGCAATACCAGTGCTCGTAATGGCAGCAACGTCGGAATTGTCCGACGATTCTACGCTCATCGATTTATTCTAGCGGCAAGTTCACCGCCATTTCGTGCGATGCTGACTGGAAACATGCGTGAATCGTCGTTGCGTGATGTGGAACTCTATGAAGTTGAGCCCGCTATTGTGCAAAAGATGCTACTTTTTATGTATACTGGAGACGTTGTGCTAGATCTAGAGAGTGTATTGGGATTGCTCATTTCGGCGGAAATGTATGAACTCGTTGCGCTCCGAGAAATGTGTAAAGGTTTCGTGCTAAAGTATGCGCATGAAGTGTTTTGTGATCCCCAAATTGTGCGTCTACCAGAGAAAATACTGCTTGAATTGATTCCACAAGACGAGCTTCAGATTCGAGAGCTGGCGCTAATGGAAGCCCTTGTTATGTGGGGTGAGTCTCGTGTTGCCAACACGAATAAATCGGTCTGTGAGTTATTAGCCGACATGATGGAGTTTGTACGCTTCCCCACGATGAGTGTCAGTGATCTCTATGGTAAAGTGCGTCCATTAGTGAACGAAGGAGTAATTCGTGAACATTTATTGACGGAAGCGCTTTTTAATCATTTAAAGTGGGGATCTCAAACCGGCATTGCCGCAAAGCGTGCCAAGCCACGCGCTTTGACGGCTTCGTTGCGCAAGCGAAAACGAGTTTCGTTTACCCAACACGTTACGTTTGAAACAACACTGGAAGGCCATGGGGAAGTTTAATGAGGCTGCGGTAGAAGTATTTAGCCGCAACATATGTAGATTATCGCAACTTTAGTACATTCGACTACTGCATTAGTTTCTTGAATGATGAATGGGCTTGTCCGTTTGCTTATAATTTAATGCACACGGTCAATCTTCTTGAACAAGACAGCAAGCAGCTATGTTGTACTGTAAGAGGGCACAATATATGGCTCCATAATCATGTTTTCAAGTTTGGAGAAGTCGATTGCTGTCATTAATGCTCATGCTGGCCTCAGTGGAGTATTCGTCTTGCAGCACATCTAGAAAGGAGCTGGAGATCTAAACGAGTAGACTTGATAATACCTTTTCATAGCGTAGTAGCGAAAATTACGTACATTATAGGCTTCTGAAGTTGCGAAGAACTGATCGAGATCTTTATCCGACTGATGAATTACAAATTACTTTTTCGCACACTTATTCTATACGAGCAACATCATCTGACGCATTTTACCTTGTGCTGATAAAACCAATTGATCTTTGCGAGGTAGCTAAAGATAGCATCGGAGGTCGATAGCCGAAGAAGTGGAATCTGCCAATGCCATTGACCAATTTGTTAAACATTCGACAATCAATCGAATTCTGAAGCATACCTCAATGATACTAAAAATCGCCAAACAAGTTTGAAAGAACACCTTCCAACCAAATTCAAAATATAAATCCAAAAACGCAATGACGTAACGGCGAGGGAATAGTCGGCACTCTGTAAATAACGTCAGGATCCAGCTAGCATAATGTGAGCAATAATGCGTCGGAAAAACGTAGATAGTACACGACAAGCTCACCACGACGCGTAGGTTGAAGGGTGAATATCAAGATCTGACAAGTGGGCATGTAGGCGTGGAAGATACAGTCGCAGCGCTTCATCGAGTTGAAAGTACCGCAAATTCATATCTTTCATGTCAGGACGATACAAATTATCGAGTCGATACTTTTCGGAAAGAGCCAAGAACAAGCGAAACGCAATCTCGCTATTCATCTTTGACTCGTCAACAAGCACAGCTGCCACGGACGACATACCCTGATTATAAAGCCATTTTAGCAACATTCAAGTGAAAGGTACAGCTTTTAGAGCTATAGCTAACCTGACAGTATCCAATCTGTGGCTTAAGTATGAGGAAGACATGGAGTAGCTGTTGTGTATTGTATTTCCATTGTATGAAGTCGGAGCTCGAAGACTTCGACTTACTCCAAAAAGGTGGTCGTTTCGAATGAGTCATTTGTATTTGCAAGGTCTGGAACAGTCGATCAACATCCTATAGAGCCACAGCACTAATATCAGTCCTTTTCGTGCTAACTCGATCGATTGTTTCGCCCACTTTGTCAAGAGTCTGTTTTTGCTCCAGATACGGTCCCTGCAAACTGCGCAGTTTCGGCAGCTGTTGCGTAAGCCACTTGTACTCGCTTCCTGGAATGTCGCTCAGTTGTATGGTTGATTGGCGCTTCCGCACTAAAAAGAGCCACTTTTCGCCTTGACAACCGAATGGTAGCATTTTGATGCGCCAGAGCAGCTGTCGGAATGAAAAGATGGGCTGTGCACCACGCACTTTTGGCTGGCAATTCTTGCACAGGACTTGTGGCTCCTGTCCACACGAGCAAAAGGGACAGACCAACGCATGGCAGAACTGTCGCAATACGTCCATGAAGCAGCATACTTTCAATGATTCAAAATTAAACACAAATTGTCGAAACGGCACTGACACTGCAAGGTTTTGCGAGCCGAAAGCGATGACACGCAACGTGGCAACATTGACAAAATGGAGGTATGTCCAGTGCAATTGCATTAGGCGACCCAATGCAAGCTTTGCTTGCGGTAGTGATAGCGGATCCATTCGAGATCGCCATGACGTCGAAATTTTGTACCGACTCGGACTTTTTATCCAAACCTTTCATACGGAATGTACTATCACACAAAAATGGACAAGAACTTATTACTACTGTTTATTTTAGTCCTTACTACTTTTGGTCGTCACTAGTTTGTAGGTCGCTATTCTCGGCAACATTTTCACTTAGATCGTCCACTTCGGCCTCCAATGCTTCATCTTCTGTGACCAAGCCCTTGCTCCACAATTGGCGACCTTCCAGTGGAGTATGTTATATTCGCTACATTTTATTCACTCATTAAAACTCGTACCTGAAAGTTTTGCGGTAACCTCATCCTTGACCGAAATTGTCTTGGTTGTTGTAATCTCAGCGTCGAATTTGGCCTTCCACACAGCAAACGTCTCAACGGTTACAGGCGTTCCTATCAGAGCCATTACTTACTTTAGTTAAATTACAAAAGAAGGAAGTATCAGTAATTGGGACCTTGAAAGACACGTTTCTTTTCTTCTGTCGCATTAACCTTGACAGAAACCCATTAGTAAGTTATATCCTCAAACACGCTAAAAACTTATAACGCACTTGTTCTAATTTGTCCGCTTCCACCTTGTCATCAAGCTTTTTCTTTAACTCCATGCGACGCAGCATCTCTTGGTGCTCCGAACCATCCTGCCAATTCGAATTTTATTAAATAAATTCTGCCTCTCACAATTCACTGCGCCTCATACATTGTCTTCACGATTATTTTCCACCAAATATTCCCGTGCAGCCTCTGACAGCGTGTATATCATAGCCATGCCCATATTTTCTTTAATTTGACGCTCCAGCAGCTCCTCAATTTCCTTTATTTGCCCGCTCGCCAACCCCTTTTTTACTATAATTTCAATCTTTACATCAATTCATCCATTTGAGCAATTTATTACTTTTAACAATTGAAACTCCATCAATTAATACCTTTGGCTCCGAATCCGGGTAAGTCTTCGGAATTTCTGCCTGAAGCAGTAACCCAACTGCATCACAATATCATTAATAACGCACGACCTCTAGTAACAAAGTTCATCGCACCGAAATTGTTGTCTCCGTCCTGATTGGGCACAATATGTATTTGATACGCTAATGGCGTATCTGACAGCTCTGTCACATTATCAACGATTGCTATAAGTACCAACTGGGTTTTGTATAAAATTTTAAAAAAATCCCACTACACACTGGTAAAGTCGTTCATATAAATGGCCTCTAGAGCTTCCACTTCCATAGCCTGCTCCTCCTGGTAATCTGCCAACCAATTCAGAGCAAAATAATATTGGGTACTTTACCATTTCTTTAGCCTTGCCATCAGCTTACAAAGAGCGCTGCACAGCTCCACTTTGCGTACCAGTCATCGTGCGATATGCGTGTGAAGTTACAATATGTCTTGTCACTGCTTATTGGTCAAATGTCAACCTAAGTAGTATTTGATTGGGTCAACGGCTGGATTAAACGTCGGGGATGGACGAGGACTACAAGCTGGCTAAGGAGGCCTTCGTAGCAGGCCTCCATGGAACTAGTGTGCTAGAAGTCTTTCTCGTTTTTGCCATTGCACCCGTAAGTAAAGGGTGCTAGGCTATAAGGTGTAGCGTAAACAGCTTCAGCTAATGTATTAATGGCTGTAATGTAGGGATGTCTGTGGCTCTATTCAGAGCATATGCTTGTTCTCGAGGTCCTGGGTGTCCGACAAATTGGGTCCAACCACTTGGTGAGCGCTTCATAATATCGACATGGTGCTTGTCAACGTTAATTACAATATCTTAAGCTTGCTATTGCGAATGAATCGAAATAAAATTGGTAGAATTTGGTGGAGACGATCTTGATCGAGTTCATCGTAACGGTGATGCCAACAATGATCGGTTTGAGCTACACCCAGTACACAATTCCAATACTTGCGGTGGTGTACACGCTATCAGCCATACTATGTGCGCTGTCCCGATATCATGCCAAAGACTTTGTTCGAAAGCATTGTCGAAAGGAAAAAAGAAATCAACTTCTCGACAAGGAGTTGCCGTTCCTCACAAATTTTCGTGCACAAATCATGATCTCTACGTGAGTTATACACACAAAATGGTGATGTAATCTCATCTCGTACTCGAGAAATTGCAGATGCTTCGCGATATTAGCGGTTGACTTTAGTGTCTTTCCTCGACGTTTCGCAAAGACAGAGACTTACGGCTTCAGTGTGGTAAGCAAAGCCACTTTCATCTTAGCTATCCTGCACTTTGTCAATACTATATAAATTGCTCTTTAAATTGGCCTAGATGGATATTGGAGTGGGTGCCTTTATCGTTTCATCGGCGATTGTGTCAGCGCCTGCTCGTAAAGTCCGTCAAATCGCAGACAAACCAAGGCACATTTGAAGTTCTTGTGATAACGCCTAGAGTATGAACGTTAAACTACATTAACTACTGCAGGTTGAATTCCGATGGCATTATAAAGAAGAGCTACAATTTTCTTCGACCGATTGCCCTAGTTTTGATCTTTGGAGTTGCTCGTTTTGTGACTGTAAAGGGTGTCAATTACCAGGTAAAAAGACATGTTAAGCGATTCAAGAGCTACGATATTGATCTTGTTTGCGTAGGAGCATGTGACTGAGTACGGGGTTCATTGGAACTTTTATTTTACTCTTGCAGGAGTTTATCTCGTGTACTCCCTTCTTCGTGCCTGTGGGAAGTGGGCTGTGAGTCCTATCGTTGCGCTTTTAATTGCCTTTGGTACGTAGGCTGCGCATCTAAGAAAGTATCAATTGACTCATAACACCTGCTCTTCTTGATAGGATATCAGTTATATCTATCGCAGTTTGGTGGTGAAGATTATATATTAGAATCACCACGAAATTCGTTATTGAGTCAAAATCGAGAAGGAATCCTAAGTCTTGCAGGTTTGTTCATATATCAATACTGTCGAGCGCAAGCAAGCTGACTTTGACTTGTTGTCAAGGGTACACATCGCTCTACCTGGTTTCGATTTACACAGGCCAGTGTATTTTTGGCGCTATCGAGCCAAACACTTTTAAATCACATCGAAATATGAGATGGCTCGTGATCTCACTCTTTTGCATCTCCGGGCTCTTGTGGGCCGCAACTTTTCTCTCGATTCGCCTCATTGCACAACCATCCCGTCGAATGGCAAGTGACTTATTTCTTGTCACCAATTTCTTTCATTTTTTCACCTATACTCATGTTGGATTTTTTTTCTTAGTTAAACATATCCTACATGTTGTGGGTTATGGCCCAGTCTCTTAGTTTGATCGCTCTGTATAGCGGAATCCAAATTGTCTGGTACGTGAGCCATTCAGCGAAGATATCTGTGGATCACTTATTAAGGCTGACGGTTTATACGGTTTTTAGCATGCTCCCGCGAATGCCACTTCTTTGTCGTGGCGTAAATAACAACCAGCTCTTTGTCTTTATCGTGGTAAGCCACATGTGTATCGTCTTGTTCCATTACATTCATGTTACAATCTTTACAATTACTATATCAGGCCAATCTCATGACAGGCGCTATAAATCTAAGCATGCACACCATCAACTCAAGTCCTGAAGTTTCATGTGGCGTGCTGCTGACGTACATGCTTTTAATCTCTGTGGTAGCTACCATGCTGCAACATATTAATATCCGTATCAAATTGTAGCCATCTACAAATAAACAAAACCTGCATCTTCATAAATAAAATTCAACGAATTACTCGACTAATTTGTCGCCACTTATTCGCGCCGCGATCTTCGCCTCGTAGTGATTTTCTCATATTGTAATTTGGTTTAAAACCAAAAGAGCTCCGTGAGCAATACTACCCAATTCCCATGGCTCCGATTGAGAGCCTCGACATGATCACTAACGGTGCGTACAATTACCCGTCCATGCCTCCTACGCTATCACGAAGCTAAGTATTTATTCTCGTTCAGAGGGTCTACACCAGCGCAAACCCACCAGCGCCGTCGACACAAAATCCGCCACTTACACGTGGCAAGACGTGGCGCAGCATAATACAGCCACAAGTGCTTGGGTCATCATCCGTGGCGTTGTCTACGACGTCACTGGTACGTCCGTCACATCCTGTCTTCATGACAACAAGTACTCATACGCTTTGCTGCCATGCTTCTATTAGACTGGGCAGATCGCCACCCTGGAGGTCGGGAGCTCGTGCTTCTCCACGCTGGTCGCGAGTGTACCTACACGTTCGACTCGTACCATCCATTTTCAAACCGTGCCGACAAAATCTTAAGCAAATATGTCGTCGGCACACTCGTAGGCGAGTCCGAATTTCCCATGTACAAACCCGACACGGGTTTCTACAAAGAGTGTTGCGAACGCGTGCAGGAATACTTCACAGCCAACCACCTCGATCCTCGCAGTCCATACTCGGGTCTATGGCGTATGCTTCTTGTAGCAATCGTGGGTTCAGTCGCGTATTGTGGCATGAATCAAGTCTTTTCCGACTCAATGTACGCCCAGTATGCATGGGGCGCACTCTTTGGCGTTTGCCAAGCGCTTCCGCTCCTTCACGTGATGCACGACGCGTCCCACGCGGCGATTACGAGTAGCCCTATGGGGTGGAAACTCATTGGACGAATTGTTATGGATTGGATCGCAGGGGCCAACATGATCTCGTGGCTTAACCAGCACGTTGTGGGCCACCACGTGTATACGAACGTAGCAGGCGCGGATCCCGATCTGCCTGTGGACTTTCAAAGCGACGTACGTCGTATTGTATCTCGCCAAGTGCTGTTGCCAATGTACAAGTTCCAACATCTTTATTTGCCGCCACTCTATGGTATTCTTGGTCTAAAATTCCGAGTTCAAGACATTGTCGAGACTTTTGGGGCGCTGACCAATGGCCCATTGCGCGTAAATCCCCACACAACTGGTGACTGGGTCGAATTGATCGTATCGAAAGCTTTTTGGGCTTTCTATCGACTGTATATTCCTCTAATGGTGCTGCAAGTACATCCTACTCGGTTCTGGGGTGTATTTCTCCTTGCAGAGTTTATCACGGGCTGGTACTTGGCATTTAATTTTCAAGTGAGCCATGTGTCCACAACGTGCGACTACCCTGCTGCGGACGGGAATATGAAGAGTTTGGAAGATGAATGGGCCATTTCACAGATTAAGTCGTCGGTGGACTATAGCCACGGCTCGTTTCTTACCGCGTTTCTATCCGGTGCGCTGAATTATCAAGTGACTCACCACCTTTTTCCAGGCATTTCGCAATACCATTACCCGGCCATTGCTCCGATTATCATGGACGTTTGTGAAAAGTACAAGGTCAAGTACACTGTGCTCCCTACGTTCCAGAAAGCGCTGGCTGCGCATTTTGATCACCTTGTTATCATGGGCAAAATGGGTAAGCGCGTCGACTTTCATATGGGATAAGTCACTCTCGAGTCGAGTTGTACGAGTTGTATTGGCCACAACATAAAGGAGGTGGCTTTTATTTTGAAGACGATGCTAGGATTTTTTTTTTTAATTTTGATCCGATACATATGCTCTTTAACGGTCGGACCCATTAAAAAAAATCATCTGACGAACTAGTCGAATTTCAAAGTGACTTTTTTATTTTTTTATTCACCGAAAAAACGACTTTATATACTTTTTGGAATTTGTGGATCCTGAATAATTCAGAAATCATGCCAACAGAATGATGGACAAATCGCAAGCTTAAATATAGGCAAATTTGATACCAAACGATCTAACTATTTGATTTGTTGTTACCGATGTTCTTGTTAAGGAAAATATTACTCGAAATTACTTTTTATGGGAACAAATTCAAAATTTTGCAGATTAGGGTAAATTGTCTGAATGAAAATATGTCTATTCATCTTAGGGAATCCTTATTCTCCCCTCAGCTGTTGTTAAAATTTCCTCAATTTGATATAATTGAAATAATCGTATGCTTGTAATGTAATGGGGCACACATCGGTTGGAAGACCGTTGTTGTGGTATATTGACTTTATGGGTAAAATTTCCTTTCATCTAATTTTAAAATAGTTAGTAACTTAAATCCCATTTATTATGGGTAACAAATGTGGTCGCCGCCAGATATAATTCTACCGACCAAAATCTATTTCAAAATTTAGCTAGGGTAAGGTTTTTAGATTTGAGTAATTAAACAAAGTGCAAACCCCCTTTGGATCTTAAAGCGTTAAGTGCCTTTCTAAGGCTTGCGCATTGATCTGTAAGAGATTGAAGCCTTTCTAAGGTATATCCTCTTGGGCACTAGTTGCCACTTGGTTCTACGAACCCCTAAATCCGTTGAACTAGGATTCCTTAAGCTTTAATAGCTTGTACGACTCCCTGAGTTGTTAACTCATTAGTTCAACAGAATCAAGTGACTCTCTGAGTCTGAAAGTCTTCCTCTGACTTTAGGAGCGAGGTAACTGCGCTACACCTGGTAGCACTCGTAGTCAATCTACGGCTGAGTCTTTACAAGACTAAACCCTCACGAAAATGGAAGATGTTCCAGAATTGTCAGAAGCGCAACGAACTGCTTATGACAGGCTTGAGCACGTGAAATTTATTATCTCCCAGGGACCAGAGGTCCTGCATGCAAGACTTGAAGCCTTCACGCGGTACGAAACCTCCTCGATCGGTCAGGTATAGGACCACTTAGCGGCATCTATGCCAACCCGGGACATCTCTGTACCTGACTCAGAGCCGAGGGCTTGCCCTCTAACTGTAAATGTGAAGACATTTGAGGGAAAAGAGGGGGAAGTCTCCCTTTTTGGAATAAGCAGATGAAAATGTCCATTGATTCCGCCTTGTTATTAACAGAACGGCAAAAGGTGGCTATGGTCATTTCCAAACTTGGAGGTCGAGCCATGGAGTGGGCACTATCGTGCAGCACGTCCAAAAACGACGCTTTCCCTCATGGGGGTTGCTGAAACAGCAAAAGATCATCATGTTTGCACCGCCTGATCAGGCTTTTCGCATGCGAGCACGGCTCCTAGCGACTCGACAGGGTATAAGAACCCTAGGGGACTTTGTCCGGGAGTTAAGAACTCTCATTGCATCTATGCATCAAGACCCGGTGCAAGAAGCAATTGCAGTAACCATCTTTTGGCGGGGTCTCAATGAGGGCGTTGCCCGAACGGAATTATTCCGATCTCATCCTGCTACTTTCGAAGAGGCAGTTGCCATAACGCTACGCGCCGAGTTCGACTTTAGTCTGCTCGTGTTAGCACGCCTGTTTACCGAACAAGCTCGTCGAGCACTTGGGTTCCGTCTAATAGAGCAAAACCACCATCGATTTGAGCCTCGTTGAGGAAGGAGAAGAGACTCTTCAAGCTGTGGAACAGTATAAGACCATCCGTAGATGTTTTACGTGCGGAAGCACGAAACATTTACGTCCGGTCTACCCTCTTCGAAATTCGCGTAAAGCTCGAAAGAGCTCCAACTCCGACCTATACCAGAGATCTGGTACGGTGCGGGAAAATGTCGATACCCAGTAGGTGCGGGGTGCCCTACTGGGGAAGACCTAGGTTCTGTTAAACCTCTAGAAGGTGAGAATAAACAGAACCTAGCCCCAATTAGCTCGGTGCTTAATGGCACGGGGCGAGAGTACAAGCCTGGCTTGCTAGTCGCTCAAGCGACTGTTAAGGGCTTTGATAAACTGTGGTCAATATTAAATGACCCGGAAGCGTATTGCAATTATGCTCTACGCCTTTCCCTTGAAGGAAGTCAACAATACGTTGAGGCGCTTAAAGCGCATGAAGGTGATACAATCACTGTTCGCTTAGCGACTGGGACTCGTGCCACTGTTCCCAAAGTTCCATTGAGCTTAGGGATAAAGTTTCTGGACTTTGACAGTATGGAACGCTGTCTCGTTCTTGATTTGGATTCGAGATGTGATCTCATCCTTGGTATGGCCTGGTTAGAACACCATGAGCCATGGATCGATTGGAGGTCTAAGACCTTAGCCGCCACGCGCAATGTTCCTCGCAAAGTTTTGGAGTGTCATGAACCCACCTTTGCTAGGCAACAAAAGCGCTATTGGCGCGGATCATTGAATGAGTCTGTCAGTGTTTTAGACATTGGCATGTCTGAGTTAATAAACTGTAATGTTAGAACATTAATTCTGCGCCCGACTCAGCAGAAATAAGTGGAACGGCACGTACTCCGTCGCGTGACAATCGTTGTAATAACGATTCACTGGATGCTGAAAGCATTGTTGGCCTAAGGCCGAATCATCAAGGCACCGAGTGTGGTCAGCCGAGGTGGTACCATACTGAGTGTCAATAGTGACACTATTGGCGGTTCGCCGGGGCATTTTGGGTCAAACCCTTCTAATGCACGTGAAGCGACAAGTAAAGTTCGCTGGATAAGGAAATTGAGTTACCTAACTCCTTGTCGGATGTCAAATTAGACACCATGTCTTGTATAGATCCAATACAGACTGGAAAACCCAGGGACGTGAATGTCCCGGTCTCTAAGAGGTGTATTGTCTTCACTCCAAGATAGGATGGATACAAAGCGTGTATACCCTCACAAAGTGATACGAGTTAGCAATTACATACACCTGTAAATAGTGTAACCGGTGGCATTGAGGGTGAAGTTAGCCTTGCGGCAATCCCTTCGTTACATGCTCTTTTAGAGCTAGACGAAATGTCTATTGATGAATCCGGCCGCACCTTAAAGGTTGGCGACTTATCTGAAAAGGTGGTCATTCGACCAAAAGTTGAGTAAAACTCATCGTCACTTCAAGACGAAGCTATCCTGGATGACACAAAAGCTGCACTTAGTGCGCGAAATGGGTCATCGATCCTTAAAGATCCTACGGATCCCTTTATTCCTTAATTAAGGAATTCCAAGATGTGGTATGTAATAATCCACCATCTGTTTTACCTCCGGATAGAGGTGTTAGTCATGTAATTGACTTGGTTCCGGTAACCAATATTGTGTCACAAGACAATGGCCTTTACCAAAGGAGCAATGTGACGTCATTGACGATTTCTTCCGTGCTAAGCACGAGGCTGGAATGATACGAGAGAGAAAATCTCCTCATTCGACACCGACATTTTGTGTCAAAAAGCCAAATAGTACTTGGCGCATTGTACATGCTTATGATAAGCTTAATGCTGTCACTATACCAGCACAAACCCCCATTCCTCGAAAGGATGTTCTTCAGAACAATATGGTGGGATGTACAATGTACAGTGCGTTGGACTTAGTCGATGGTTACTACCAATTGCTCATGCGAGCTAGCGATATCCCGCTGACAGCGGTTAGCATCCCAAGCGGCATGTTATGGGAGTGGCTGGTTATGCCGCAAGGGCTTTCCGACGCCCCGGCAACATTTAATCGTCTAGTGACACAACTGTTTCGCCCTCATCGAGGTTATGCAGAGACTTATTTCGATGACATTTTTGTCCATAGTCGTGCGGAGCACGGCCGGATATGGAGAACCATTTAGACCATTTGCGAGCAGTGCTCGAGTGTATGCGCACAAATAAACTGTATGCCAATGCATGTAAATGCATTTCTGGCGCAGCCGAAATTCCTTTTTCGGGATGCTTCATTGGAAAGCGAGGCCTTAGAGCGGATCCCGCTAAGGTAAAAGCCATAGTAGATTGGCCGGTTCCTAAAAACCAAAAGGATTTGCGTAAGTGGTTGGGTCTCGTCAAATATAGCGAAATTACGCTGATATGGCTAGGCCATTTTTTAATCTCCTTAAAAGGGATACAGAGTGGTGCTGGAATAGCACCGAAAATAATGCATTTCGAGCAGTTAAGGATAGTCTTATCCATGCCCCGATTCTGGCACTGCCAAACCCAAATTGGCCTTTCAGTGTCGTCTGTAACGCATCAGATTTTATCATTGGCACTGCTCTGTTACAAACAGATGTTGATGGGCATGAACGTGTTAATCGCGTCATTAAAGACATTTTACGCGGCGTGTGTGCTCAGACACCAAAGCGCTGGAGCTCAATGCTCCCAGTGGTGGAGTTTGTGTAAATAGCGCTGTCCATGCCTCTACAGGCTATATTCCGTTCTATGTAAACGGTCCTTCCCACCCACGAGTTCCATTAACGATACCAGTGTGATCTCCGTCGTGTCAAGTCAAGCAGATTTGCGTACATGTCACAGATGACAAGTACGTGGCCGATATTCGGTCGGCAATAATATTTTCGAGAGCGAACGAAATCTTAGCAACTCATCGATGACTGTAAGTATCTTCGATGAGATGACTCGAATTAAATGGTTTACGTCTCAATTCTGGAAGTCTTTGAAGACAAATCTTTTTAGTACAAGGATTTGAGCGAATTTATGGATCTTTTTCCTTAATGCGAACCGTGAGAGTTGCCGAAGGGTAAAGGCACTTGACACGAAATTGACCTGATATCAGGTTCGAAATACTCTGGGCCATTGCCTCGTTAACAATAATTAGCGATCGACAAGTTCTTTGCCGATCGCTTCGCAGCTGACCATGTGAGGAAGTCAGCCTTCCAAGTAGCTCTCCGACCTTTTGTGTGCAAAAGCAACAGGAGGGTGGGGGATTGTGCATGCGTTTAATGCTGCAACGGTACCGGCTCAAAAACCGATACCACGAAAAGACGTAATCATTGTACTATGCCAAAGGGTACCATCCATCCGTTAATGGATCAGTGTCAGATCCTTATTCGAACAGGATATCCTGTCACAGCTGTTAGCATACAAGCAAAATGCTATGGAAGTGGCTAGTTATGTAACATGGGCTTTGTAATGCCTCTGCAACATTCAACAGGTGTCTAACCAGTCTGTTGAGATAGGTGCAAGATTTCGCCCCGTGTTATCTACAGCTACTCTTTTTGAATATGTTAATGGTTTCTCTTGAATCAGAAACAGCATCCCCAACTTTCGATAATGGCTTCGAACATAGCCGAGCCATGAACGAAAAGTCGGACTTTTAAAGTCATCGTACCCACGTTCAAAATGTTCTTACACTTATGCGTAAGCATACGTTATATGCAAATCTCAGCATGTGCATGTCGCTGCAAGCAAAATACCACTTCTTGGGTGCATCGTGGGTAAACCTAGTGTACGTTATGGTCCGGAAATGATCAAGGCGATCACCGACTGGCTTGTGCCACACGATTTAAAGCTACTTTGAAAATCCTTCGGCTTAGCAGTGTACTCACATAAGTATTCTCGAATTAAGCCGAAATGATAGTATCGTTCTTCTTCACCAAAGAAAAATGTAAAGTGGTCATGTAACGCTGATTGTCAGCGTTCCTTCGAGGTTACAAGCAAAGTTTGGTGCCATTGCCAATCCTGGCGATTGCTGATTAAGACCGACCTTTCCATGTGGTCTGCGACGCCAGCGATTTTGCAATCGGCTGTGCATTAATGCAGTAGACATTGACGGCGCAGAGTGCGTCGTTTGCTATCAGTCGCGTCAGCTTCAATCACTTGAACGCAATTTGTTCAGCGCATGACAAGGAGCTCCTTACAATGAAATATGCACTGGATAAGATTCAGGTATATCTCTTAGGAAATGGACTGTTTATTGTTTATACTGTAATAAATAAATATGCATGTTCAATTCGGTCGATACCGAACTATTATAACGACACGCTAGCGAGACAGACGCTAAAATTGCCAACAATTCGCCTTGAAAGATTTATTATATCTCGGATATCGGACTTACCGTTCCGCTAGATATCTCGTGAATGATGCGATCGATAGACCTTCATAACAACTTGAGGCACATCTTAATCGAGCGTGCTGTGGAGTTTCTTGTCGAATTGCAGGAGTAGGTTGACAGTCTGAATAAATTCTAGCGGTCATAATTTATTTTTCTAGTCATAATTGCGGCGAGATTATCACATTCACAGTACTTTGGGTTGTTTAAATACGTAAGCTCGCGGATGACGCTATATGTCATCCCTTTCAATGGAAATGCACCTATGTGCATCGCATACACAAGAATGGGTCACTGTGTTACCATCCCCAGTGACAGGATAAATTTCTTCACATGAAGCAACTAAATTCCTTGTTAGGTGTACTTAACGGGAGTGTAGCACGAGGCAGCTCTCCCGTTGCACAAGTGGTTACGGTAAGGCTTTCACGCAAAAGTAAGCGTGTTTTGAAGTCATAGAGATCTGTCTTCAAGAGGACTCGGAACAAAACGCTCGCCATGTAGAGATGCACATCTATAGAGATGGCATTTCATGATTTGGTATAAAAGTTCTTTATTAATGTTAATAAATACAAATTAATAAGTCTTAAAACTACTTTCTACGTAGCAAGTGCGCACGAGGAGCCGGATTACCGCTCTCGTGACGACACTTAAACTAAGGCACTTAGTTCGTTGGGTGAGGTCGCTTAAGCGCCCACCAACATCCTCACTGCACGTGAGAGAAGACGGTCAAACCGCTTTCTCGCTGTGCTAGGGTGTGTGCCTAAGTAGAGCGTGGCCGCATTACGACGTTCCCACCTACATTTGGTAGCACTTGTAATCGTTCCCACGACCCGCATCCCTGCGTGTGTACGTGAGGATGAGCCTCAATATTGATTGGGCTCATTTCTTCCACCTTTCCAAACTTCATAGGGAGGTGGCAGGGCTTATGGCGCAGAGACTTGGTGAACAAGCCCTGACAAGTCTCATGGGCAATTCTCCTGAGCAACATGTTGCTCAGTTGGAGTAGTTTGACGCATTCGTGCTCGGACAGCGGAGAGCCGCGTCCGAGGCACAGAGCCATGCTGCGGCGGAGTGCGTCACTCAGACTCAGGATGAGCTAAGGCGTGAGCAGGCTCGGAGCGAGGCTCTCAACAGGACTGTTGAAATACTCTCCACCGGGCCTATTCGGATGGACTGCCCAAGTTCGATGGAACTGCAGCGCCCACGATTGTTCACTGGCTTTTAGCCGTGGAGCGATGCGGTTTCGCGCAGCTCATCGAGGACGACAGCCAGATGGTGTCGTACGCCATGTCGCATCTGCGCGGTAATTCCTTAGAGTGGGCTTACTCGGCGATTATGGCGGACAGAAAGGCGTTCCCTGCATGAGCGATGTTTAAGAAAAAAAATTGCGCCAGCCGCCGAACAACGAAGTGTTGCTTCAGGCGCGCTTCTTTGGAGTGCGACAGGCGAAGCGATCTCTACAAGAGTATGGGCAAGAGATGCGCTCGCTGTCGGCGTCCATTACCGTAGGTCCGATTCCGGAGCACATTAAGGAGCCCACGCATATGAACGGACTACGGCATGGCCATTGCGACAGGTCCTTTTCAGAAAGGTACCGTCAACGATATAAGAGGCAATTCAAATTGCATTAGTTGAGGAGCAATCCTACAACATTGCCTCGGCGACAGCTTGGTATTAAGCCGTCGGCCGAGAAGTCAGATGCCACTCCCATGAAGTTGGACAATCCAGACGTTGTCTGCTTTAAATGCGGCAAGCGCGGCCATATGATGGCTAGCTGCTATGCCAGGGTCCTTGCTGGAGCAAAGATGCCCAGAAAGAGGACTCCCTTTCCAAAGGGCGATGGCAAGAACCAGCGAGCGTGACGCATGAGTTCTGCATCGACCACTGAGGGATCGGGAATTGCAGGTGCGCAGTAGGGGCGGGATGCCCTACTGACGGTGACTCTGAAGCTACCCCTAAGTTCAGAGTTGTCGTTCACATGGGTAGCATAGTCCCTGAGGTCTCGAAATTTTTTTTTTTCGGACCTCAACCCTGCTGGTCTATAGCGCTCATGTAAGAGGCTATGACCAGGTGATGACCCTCCTAGTGGATTCGGGTGCATCACAAAATTTTGTGAAACTCGCGGCTCTAAGAAAGAGACCGGCGATGTTTGAGTCGCTTTGCCAGGATGGCAAGCGAGAAGAGGCGACCGTTCGTTTAGCTAACGGCGCGCTCGTTAAGTCTGAGGGAGTTCAGGTTGAAACTCGCCTTCAGCTTTAGTGACTTCTCTTGTAAAGAGAAGCTCACTGTGCTAGGAATGGAGAGTTCGTATTACCTCATCCTAGGATGCCATGGTTGGCAAACACCAACAATAGATAGACTGGCGTACACGAACAGTTGCGAGCTCTACGCAGGACACAGGAGAGGAGACGTATGCAACTGGGGTCGTGTCGAACACAGTTGTGGGTGCGCTGACGAGATGTCAAACGTCACCAATTCCTACCCAGCTCGTGGAGACTAAGGTAGTGAAAATGGCAATGACAATTAGTCATATGTCTCATAGTCCTGCACAGAGCTGAGAGCTTGTGGTAGTAGACAGCGAGCTGACAGGAAGTCATGCGTCGCATAACCGGCACAGTGCCTAGAGCCTGGTGCGGCTGTGAAGGGTGCGTTAGCCAGGAGAGCAACGGCACCCGCTTCCCAGAAAGAGGTCGTGGTGACTCGAAGAACAAATACCCGACAGATTAAAACGATCAGAGGCACGTCTAAACGTGTGACCTTTGGATCAGCTCCTAATAAAGAGGATGGGCCTTCGAACGAGGTATTCGAGGCCGCCAAAGACGAAATTGCGGAAGCATCCTCAGTTGGGGTGCTCCGGCAAGTCTTAAAATCTACCGAGAGATAATTAATCTACCGGAGATGTCGTGTGATCTGTTCCTTGCCGAATTAAATGAAGGAAGATCCACGAAATATTCACACCAGTTCCAGAAGAGAACTTGGTGGACTGTTGCTCGTCGTCCACAATGGACGAGAGCGTCCTAGAATCGGACAAAAAGAAACAGCTCGCTGGTCAAGGATGGAATGCCTTGAGAGACAGTTTGTTCTTTGAGCTTGTGTGAAAACATTGCTATGTGTTCCCAGAAGAAGTGCCGAGCAGCCTACCAGCAGATAGGGGCATCGGGCACGAGATAGACCTCGAACCTGGCACCAAGTATTGTGTGACCAGGCAATGGCCGTTGCCGAAAGAACAAGTCGATTATATCGATGAGCTCTTTGACAAGCGAGCCAAGGCGGGACATGTGCGTGAGAGCAAATCACCTCACTGCAGCCCGACCTTTTGTTTGCGTAAAGCCACAGGCGGACGGCGCGTGGTTCATGCTTACAATAAGCTGAACACGGCGACCATACCGGCTCAAACGCCAATCCCACGGAAAGATGTTTTGTTGAACTCCACGGGTAAGGAAACTACAGTTTCCGTGTTGGATTTGTAGGATGGTATCAGGTACTCATGAGAAAGTCCGATGTAGCAAAAACAGCTGTAAGCATACAAAGCGGTATGCTCTGGGAGTGGCTTGTGATAACCCAAGGGTTGAAAAACGCACCGGCGACATTCAACCGGGTGGTGGCTTACGTGATGCGTCAGCACCGTGCCTACGCGCCCCATTACTTTGACAATGTATTCGTGCATAGTACGACCGAGGACGGGCTGAGCGCAATGGAGTCGCACAAGCGTCATTTAGACGCTGTGTTGCAGACTCCGAAGGACGCCCAATTATACGTCAACTTGCAAAAGTGCGTCATAGGGGTCATTAAGATACCAGTGCTGGGCTGCATCGTAGGTACACATGGTGCACGAACAGACCCAGACAGGGTGAATCGGTAAAGGAATGGCCAATAGCACGACATGTTAAGGATTTGCGCCAATATCTACGGCTCGCTTATTACTTGCATAAATATAGCAAGAATTTTGCTGACAAACTAAACCATTATCTGACCTCCTTAATAAGGACGCAGAATGGGTTTGATTAATACAATGAGATGATGCGTTCACATCAGAGAAGCAATCTCTTGTAGAGGCACCGGTCTTGGCATTGCCAGACGCGGATAAACCCTTTAGCGTCGTCTGTGATGCAAGTAATTTTGCAATCGGCAGCGCGCTCATGCAGAAGGATGACGACGGCGTTGACCGCGTCATCTGTTATCAGTCCCGGCTTTTAAAAGCCGCTGAACTGAATTAGTCCGTGCATGACAAAGAGCTACTTTAAAAAAAGTTTGCTCTTGTCAAATTTCGTGTGCAACTATTGGGCACCGAAGCATTTGTGGTTTATACGGATCACGCATCACTGCGGACCGCAATAAACTCACCGCACCTCTCGCCTAGAATGGTAAGATGGCTTAGATTCTTTTCTGTTAATCTCAAAATTGAATACAAGCCGAATAAGTCGAATGACTTGGCTGACGCTTTATCGCGCAGACCAGACTTGGAGGTAAGACCTTAGAAAAGCGTCTGTTTAGTACTGAAGCACAATTTCAGCCGTCAATGTTGGCAGCAATAAAAGCATACCAAGTGACGAGCTCATTAGCCTCTGAAATAAAAGAGAGCTACAGTCAGGACGACCATTGTCGCATGCTGTTGGATCACTTTGGTGGACAAAAGGTAACCCTTCCGTCGCACCTGAAAGCTAAGCTAAATCGCTTAAGCTACAGCGATGGCCTGTTATGGCATCAGCTGTCACCTTGTGATCCCTTGAGAATCTATGTGCCTCATGACACAGATGTCAAGCTGATGATCCTTCACGAGCTCCATGATGCTTCATTCAATGAGCATCAAGGCCGTGAACAGACATTCTTACGAGTGTCACAGAATTTTGGTGGCCAACTATATTCCCAGTGTCAGCGCACCAAGCCTGCACCGTCCAGCAGTGCATCACTAAAGCCGCTACCAATTCCAACAAACTGTTGGAAGTCAGTAAGCCTGGACTTCATGTTTAGCATGCCGCCCAATCATAAGGGTCGGATGGGGCTCGTCGTCATTGTAGACAGACTGAGCAAAATAATGCATTTCGCACCATGTAAAACATCGATCACAGGCAAGGAGGCAGCTGCCCGAGTCCATAGTATTGGACCGGGATCCACGTTTTACGCCAGAATTTTGGCGACATGTGTTCGAGCTGCTAGGTAACAAGCTCCACATGTCGACCGCAGATTAACCCTAGACCGAGAGCCAAACAGAACGTGCCAATCGGGTCGTGGCGGATGTCTTACGCACTTTAGCAACCCCCAAAGAGTGAAGCAAGCAATTGCCCTTTGTGGAATTCGCTATAATAACAATATCCACGCCAGTACGGGTGAGACACCGTTTTATATTAACGGACTGCGCCATCCTCGGACGCCATCCTCGGACGCCAGTCTCGTTTGTACGCAGCCCGAGTCTTAGTGGGGGAGTGCCCCTCACTATGCTCGGTGCGAAAGAGGGATATAGTTTCGTCAATATGACGATGACCCGCGAGGGTATCATCTTCACGACAGAACTTGCCCTAGTAACCCTGTCAATTTTGCAGTGGTCATTAAAACTACGTCTTATGACCGACCTCTTGGCGGTATCATAGGCGAGTTTGATGCTAAAAGCGTGAACGAAGCTCAACGCTTTGTGGATGAGCGATTAGCCATCACACGAAAAGTCCGTGACACGATGGCAAGCGCACAGGACAAGCAAAAAGAATATGCGGACCGAAAGGGTCGCAAAAATAATGAACGCTTTAGAGTGGGTGAAAAAACGTACTATTAAGTACTGCTACCCTACCTTAAAATGCAATTACTGTACTACCTGGAGATACTACGAAGTTGCTGCCGCGTTTCATTGGGCCCTTTACGGTGGTAGAAGAGGTTGGAGACCTAAATTATAGGCTCACTCTTCCCCCGTACATGCAGACGCACCCCGTATCTTACGTGGGTCGTCTGAAACGGTGTGTACACCCAAATGAGGTCACATATTCCTGTCCGTCTAAGCAGACCGATGGTGACGCCGACTGTAATTCGATCGTCGTTCGGGTGAGGGCGGCAGAGAAGGCGAAAAACTGTCAGCCGACCGACTCCTCCCACCACGAACAGGACTCGGAGGGCGAGAAACATCACGCGAGTAACGCGGATCCCTCAGCATTATCCGCTCAAAAAGGTCCAAGCGAGTCTTCAGGCGTTCATAAACCTGACGAGCCTTCGCTCGGACATCACAAAGATCCGAGGTCAGACGCGAGACTTGACCCACGATATCGGCAATACGTCGTTCAGCAGCGCTAAACGCCTGTGATTGAACGGACAAAGGTAAGGCAGCCGCGAGTAGGTGGGCGAGATCGCCACTCCTATCGGGCGCCGCATGCACTAATGGATGCGGGTGGTTATCAACGCTTTCTTGTTGTAAGGTTGCTTGCCCACCGCTCCGTGAGACAAAGGTATCAGATCCTCGTCGATGGAAAGGTTACCCGAAGAGTTTTGACTCTTGGGAACCGATCGATATCCTACGTATTGATGTGCCCGGCATGGTGGCTGCCTATGAAAAGTAGCACCAGCTGAGGCCTCTTCGCTAGTCTCATAAAGACTAGCAGAAGCAGCATTGTAAGAAGAAACAGGGGGTACAGTACCGCCCATGATTTTTTTCACACGCAAGCGGGCGAAATTAATTCGCTGCGACCGCTGTTTCATCGCATCGGAATGCAGATGAATGCGGCGCAATAATTCTGCTTTGTACTGGTCGGGCGTTATATTTGATCGCAACACGACCGGGATCGGGAAAATACGCCCAAGCGATTTTCCTGAGCCGTCCGTGACTTAAAGACGTCATAATAATTATGTGCGTCTAGAAGAGCGCGCTCTAGGAGCGACGCTCTTGGCCTGTTTAAATGAGGTCGTTTAGATGGAGGGGGCATCAGTGATATACCACCCGTCTATTAGCCACGTTCTAAACGACGGGCTTGTGACACTGACTGAGCACGTTCACGTGCCGTTGGCGGAGCTTTAGGCTCGGAGTCCTCAAAGTCAGAACCATTATAGATTATGGTCTGAGCATAAGGCGTCGTGGTTTTTACCCAATGAAGAAGCGAATGCGCCTTTATGGGCAGCGCTCTCATTAGTGGTCGCTGCGCTATCCAGCGCAGACGACGAGACAGCATTCGAAAATGTTGCTGTCTCCATTTGTGAGCCATGAGAGAAGTTTGGATGGGCAATAATGCGCCATCATCCTTCCTAATAAGCTCGTTGTCCGCATCACTACTGTGAGGTGACGGCAACGGTGTCGATTCAATGTAGTCGACAATGAGCGATGGATTAACATCCTCACTATATAAGTGGGATAGATCCTTAAGCCCTGTTAACGCAACAGCAGCAGTAGCTGTTGGTGTTTAGACTTCGGCATTAGACGCTGCCGTGTTAATGCGGCGCGTGCGCTTAGTGCGAGGTTGAGTGGGCGTCTTCGCAGACGACCCACCAAGGTAGACCCATTCGATGGCATCTTTGCCGCTGGGCATGTGAATACAGGTCGCTAGAGCGATTGAGTGAACTAGCGGTGCGTAAAGCTGCTCGTAGTTCCTCGCTTCTCTTTGACGAATTTATAACGTAAACTCATTCTTTAAGGGGGATGGTGTAACGGGCTAAAGTTGCCCTAATGTACACAGTCCCCGTTAAGTGAACTTGGTGTACTTAAGGGGATGGTCAATTCCTTAAATAAAGTAATTAGACCAACCACTTGGGTGTGGTTTACATTCGTAAAACAATTCTTGTGTATGTGATGCACATAGGTGCATTCACATTAGGAGTGATGACGCCTAGCGTCGTCCGTTACGCAAGGTATCTAGAAAGATACGCTCGCAAAACATAGAAGTGTTATCTACGGAGATGACATTTTTGATTGGTAAAAATAGGTATTTATATTTTTAATGCGATTAAATACAAATCAGTCTGAAAACTACTTCTACTTAGTAAGGGCGCACAAGGAGCCGGATTACCGCTCCCGTGACGACACTTTACTAGAGTACATCGTGCATTGGATGAGGTTGCTAAGGCGCACACCTCAACTACCTCACTGCACGCAAGAGAATCCGTCTAACCGCTTCCTCGCCTTACTAGGGTGTGTGTCTAAGTTGAGCGTGGCAACATTACGACGTGCCCGCCTACAAGTGACGTGAGGCACCACTCGCACTGAAGCAGTGCGAAGTGGACTTGTACTGAAACAATACAAGTCGGCAGTGCCCCGTTATATAGGAACTTAATGTATTAAAACCGTTCTACTTTTTCTCTATTTTAAAGCCTTAGAACTGACTTTTGGTAGCTAAGGCACTTAGCTACTTGTAATCTTTCTCTGCACGTCGTTTACGTGATGTAACGAGCCACATTGCCTTTACGGTAATCAGTGTAGGTTGTCTAGCACTGTTAGCAGTACTAGCAAAGGGTGTTTTGAGCTGTAATTCGCCTGCCGGTGATATTATTTGCTTTTGACCATTTGATCGGAATTTATTTTTAATAAGATACGTTTTTGTATGTATTTTACATTGGATTATTTAAAAAAAAGTGCGACTAGTGCCACAGACGTTTTGACTATTGCCATAGACAAAACACCTCTGATTGGCTATTTTTTCTTCTTATCCCGGAATTTTGAAACAATAATACCTCACTGAATTTCCTTGCTAGTCCTCCCTGCAACTTCAACGCAATAAAAACAGCTTCGAAGCACATAAATGACTCAAATTTACTGAAGAATCTGCTGTCAATGCTCAAAACAAACCAGACCCTGCCACCAAGATCTCTAACTGGTGATTAACATGATTTAACCTAAATCATTCCATAATATCCCTAACGTGAACCACACCACATTAACGGTTAGCAAAACCGCCGTGATGGCCTTCACAATCTGACACGATTAGCTCATGCGTGATTTGATCAAAATGTGCTCGGGGCACTCACGGAAAGGAGCAACTGGTCTTATGGTTTCACGTAAAGTTTAAGATTTTGTTTTCATTTGACTTTCAACTACGCTCATTCGCACTGCATGTCTATGAGATGGTTAAGAAAGGTACGGTGTACCTATAGCCGTTGAGAAGTCCAGGTTTTGGTTTTTCAATGTCGCTGTGCAACTGACGGCACGCACCTATGCTAAGGCAAGATTCTGAGGTGACATAATAAACATTTAAGTTACAGATTTAAAAATCACATTAAGCCACAACCTGACACTTAATTTTATGTGAGAAATGATTTGTAAGTTCCGCATACTTTTTGAACTTGCAGTTGAAGGAAAGGTACAGTAGAATAGCAAACGCATTGCAGAGTGCAAATTTCGAACTGTATCAGGAACCTGGATCAAGAAAGGTAGACACCCTATTGACGGCAAAGATATCACACACATTTTTCCGGCTCTATTTTGTACGGACGTTTGCGCCAGCAGTTGTAACGAGGACGACACGTAGGTTTCAGAGCGTGAGAAGTTGAAACGGCACCTCATGCTTTAGTCAGTCGTGCCTCCGCCTCACATTACAACATTCAGCGGCGTACAACATCCCTGTTCTATTCGGCAAAGGAGTTTCCATCTGCTTTAATTGCAACAGACATCACAATTATGCCAATCGTCGTTAATTCCACACCGCCTCTAAGTTCTGCTGATACAATTGTGCATAGCTCTTCCCTTAGTACCTGGGAGCCGGACTCGAAGATGAGGACTCATCAGACAAGCGCGCTTGGTGTCCGAGCCCACGACGCAAGTACCGCGATCAATGTATCAAATAAAGAAAATCATTTTCGAAACGACCAAGACAACATGGTTCAATTCTCGGGACTTTACGTCGTTCGCGGCCCCACGGAATCGAAGCATGTGCGTTATACCATGGACGTTACCGTCGATGACGTGCAGCTACACACTCGCTGCATCCAGCGCTTTCAAAGCTTTTATTTGCTACGCAAGCGTCTGCTTGCGATCTTGAAGACCTGTCATGATCAATGGCCATCTCAGAAAAGCGCCGGTGTGGGCCTTCACGACGAGCCGCCACTATCAGCCGGAGCAGAGCTAGTCTCCCTGCTGACACGCACTCGTGGCACCCAGTGTACCGTATGCAAGTCTACTTACCACCAGCTTGCTGCGGTCAAGTTCCCACACCGAACCTTGTTTCCTCCGAGGCTCCAGGACATTCAAGATCGATCGCAAATGCTTGAAACGTTTCTGGACTACTGTGTGCGATTTGCCACGACGTGGTCGGCATGCCAACGCAGCAAACGGATGTTTGTCGCTACACTAGGTACGTTCCTCGGCGTCGATCTACGAACTCATCTTGCCAACCAAAAGGAA
The DNA here is from genome assembly GCF_004359215.1 of Bremia lactucae. Taxonomy (NCBI): domain Eukaryota; phylum Oomycota; class Peronosporomycetes; order Peronosporales; family Peronosporaceae; genus Bremia; species Bremia lactucae. The sequence goes on from NC_090620.1 coordinate 3,238,404, forward strand.
GTCGGCGTCATATCTGAAGCTCGCACCGTCGTTTGTGTTAACAAATTGCAAGACAATTTAAGCGATGCGTTTGAGCCTCAGTCTCCGAGTGAGGTCGCGTGTCCCCCATTTTCACACGAAATGAGTAACGCTAATGATAGTGAAGACGATCGACACACAGAACCAAACTATTCGTTTATCTCGAATCTTGGGAACGATACCAGCATGAAAAAGCGCTCACAATCGCATCGGTAAAGCGACTTGGACACGTCGTGTGATAAGCTGCGTCATAAGACACTTTTTCTCTTTATGTCTTTATTGAAGTTACTGAGCGTTTTTATACGCTTACTGCAAAAGTAAAACTTTAATACTAGACCCTCGACGGAAAGGTATGGCAATGCTGGCGATAGCTAGCTTTGGCCTCTAAAATTCTTCTGGTGAAGCAATTTTGAGCCAATTTTATGATACAGGACATGACACATAAATATCTTACCTTCAAAGATAGTGATTCTGATACTTTTCCAAGAATTACATTAAGACTGATAGCCTACTCTACCAGATCTTCACAAATATTGATACTGGCAATTTTAGATGCAGTGAAAATTCATTGAACGCGCAAAGAAACGGCAACGAAAATAACGCGTTGTCCCTTCCACATGTGCATCATGCAGACCATGCTTGGCAATTGCGCTACTTGCTTTGCACTCCTAAGTTGGGCCCTTTCGAAATCTGGGCGGGTCAATTAAAACATATACTTATTTGTTTGGTCTCTTTCAGAATCCACGTTAAAAAAAGCAATCCGTTCATTCGACAAATGGCTAGCGGGCAACATTATAAGCTTCTTGTTTGTTACCTTGTCCTCAAAGAAATCGCTTTAAACTATGCAGTAAAGTAAACTAGTCGGTTTGACTTTTGTGATGTTTTGGAAATGACTATATCGTAAGTTTTATGACGTTAGTTTATAAGAAACTGCTTGCGTCATTCCAAACTTGTCATTTAAATAGCGTGGGGACAAGATGTAACGGGGCATGTAACGGGGCACTGCCGACTTGTACTGCTTCAGTACAAGTGCTTCAGCGCGAGTGGTGCCTCACGTCATTTGTAATGGGGCACACATCGGTTGGAGAACCGTTGTTGTGGTACATTTGCTTTATGGGAAATACACTTTTATCCTATTCTAAAACAGTTAATTACTTTAATCCCATTTATTATGGGTAACAAATATGGTCGCCGCCAGATTTATATCTGGCGGCCGAAATCTATTTAAAATTAGCCAGGGTAAGATTTTTAGATTAAATTATTAAATAAAGTGCAGTTCCCCTTTTGATCTTAAAGCGTTAAGTGCCTTCCTAAGGCTTGCGCATTGATCTGTAAGAGATAGAAGCCTTTCTAAGGTATATCCTCTTGGGCATAGTTGTCACTTGGTTCTACGAACCCCTAATACCTTGAACTAGGATTCCTTAAGCATTAATAGCTTGTACGACTCCCTGAGTTGTTAAACCCATTAGTTCAATAGAGCTAAGTGACTCTCTGAGTCTGAAAGAGCTCCGCTACACCTGGTAGCACTTGTAGTCAATCTACGCCTGAGTCTTTACAAGACTTATTTCTCACTAAAATGAAGAGGTTCCAAAATTGTCAGAAGCGCAACGCGCCGCTTATGACAAGCTCTAAACCTTATTCGGGCTTGAGCACGTGAAATTTATTATCTCCCGGGGACCAGAGGTCCTGCATGCAAGGCTTGAAGCCTTCATGCGGTACGAAGCCTCCCTGATCGGTCAGGTACAGGACCATTAGCGGCATCTATGCCAACCCGGTACATCTCTGTACCTGATTCAGAGCCGAGGGCTCGCCATCTAGCTGTAAATGTTATAACATTTGAGGGGAAAGAGGGAGAAAATCTTCTTTTTGGATTAAGCAGATAAAAATGTCAATTGATTCCGCCTTGTTCTTAACAGAACGGCAAAAGGTGGCTATGACCATTTCTAAGATTGGAGGTAGAGCCATGGAGTGGGCAGTATTGTGTAGCACGTCCATAAACGACGCTTTCCCTCATAGGATTCGCTGAAGTAGCAAACGATCAGCATGTTTGCACCGCCTGATCAGGCTTTTCGCATGCGAGCACGGCTCCTACGACTCGACAGGGTAAACGAACCCTAGGGGACTTTGTCCAGGAGTTGAGAACTCTCATTGCATCTATGCATCAAGACCCGGAGCAATATGGAATTGTCGTAACAATCTTTATGGGGCGTCTTAATGAGGGCGTTGCCCGGACGGAATTATTCCGATCTCATCCTGCTACTTTCGAAGAGGCAGTTGTCATAGCGCTACGCGCTATGTTCGACTTTAAGTCTGCTCGCGTTAGCACGCCTGTTTACCGAACAAGCTCTTCGAGCACATGGATTCCGTCTAATAGACCGGAATCAATGGATCTAAGCCTCGTTAAGGAAGGAGAAGAGACCTTTCAATCTGCGGAACAACATAGTGAACATCCGTATATGTTATATGTGCGGAAGCACGAAACATTTACGTCCGACCTGCCCCCTACGCAATTCGCGTAAAGCCCGAAAGAGCTCCAATTCCGACTTATACCAGGGATCTGGTACGATGCGGGAAAACGTCGATACCCAGTAGGTGCGGGGCGCCCTACTGGGGAAGAGCTAGGCTCTGTTGACCTTTAGGAGGTTAGAGTAAACAGGACCTAGCCTCAATTAACTCAGTGCGTAATGGCACGGGGCGTGAGTACAAGCCTGGCTTGTTATTCGCTCAAGCGACCGTGAAGGGCTTTGGTAAGCCATGGTCAAATTTAATTGACTCAGCGGCGTCTTACAATGATGCTCGACGTCTTTCCTGTGAAGGAAGTCAACAATACGTTGAGGCGGTTAAGCGCATAAAAGCGATACAATCACTGTTTACTTAGCGACTGGGACTCGCGTTTCTGTTTCTAAGGTTCCATTGAATTTAGGCATAAAGTTTCTGGACTTTGATAGTATGGAACGCTGTCTCGTCCTTGATTTGGATTCGAGATATGATCTCATCCTTGGTATTGCTTGGCTGAAACCCCATATGTTATGGATCGATTGGAGGTCTAAGACCTTAGGCGCCACGCGCAATGTTCCTAGCAAAGTTTTGAAGAGTCATGAACCCACCTTTGCTAGGCAACAAAAGCGCTATTGGCGCGGATCATTAAATGAGCCTGTCAGTGTTTAGGACTTTAAAATGTTTGTATTAATATACTCCAATGCTAAAAACATCAATTCTGAGTCCGCCTCGGCAGAAAGAAGTGGAACGGCACATACTCCGTCGAGTGACACTCGTTATAATAACGACTAACTGAATGCTGGAAGCATTGTTGGCCTAACGCCGACTCATCAAGGGTGCAATATCCCTTAGATACGTGGAGTGGCACGTCTAAGTCCACCGAGTGTGGTCGGCCGAGGTGGCACCATACTGAGTGTCAATAGTGACACTATTGGCAGTTCGCCAGGACGTTTTGGGTCAAACCATCCTAATGCACGTGAAGCGACACGTAAACGTTCGCTGGATAAGGAAGTTGAGTTATCTAACTCCTTGTCGGATGTCAAATTAGACACCAAGTCTTGTATAGAACCAATACAGGCTGAAAAACCCGGGGATGTGAATGTCCCGGCCTCTAAGAGAAGTATTGTCTCCATTCCAAGACAGGAGAGACACGAAGCGTGTATTCCCTCCCGAAGTGATACGAGTGAGCAATTACACATGCTTGTTAATGGTATTACCGGTAACATTGAGGGAAAAGTCAGCCTTGCGGCAATCCCTTCGTTACATGGTCTTTTAGAGCTAGACGAAGTGTCTATTGATGAGTGCGGCCGAGCCTTAAAGGCTGGCGACTTATCTGAGATGGTGGTCATTCAACCAACAATCGAGTTAAACTCATTGTCACTTCTAGACGAAGCTGTCCTGGATGACACAAAAGCTGCACTTAGTGCGCGAAATGGGTCGTCGATCCTTAAAGATCCTACGGATCCTTTTTATTCCTTAATTAAGGAATTCTAAGATGTGGTATGTAATTATCCACGATCTGTTTTACCTCCAGATAGAGGTGTTTGTCATGAAATTGACATGGTTCAGGGGACCAAATACTGTGTCACACGACTGTGGCCTTTACCAAAGGGACAGTGTAACGTCATTAACGATTTCTTCCGTGCTAAACACGAGGTTGGAATGGTACGAGAGAGCAAATCTCCTCATTCGACACCGACATTTTGTGTCAAAAAGCCAAATGGCAAATGGCGCATTGTACACGCTCATAATAAGCTTAATGCTGTCACTATACCAGCACAAACCCCCATTCCTAGAAAGGATGTTCTTCAGAATAATATGGTGGGATGTACAATGTACAGTACATCGCCAAGGCGATGCGTAGAATTCGTACGCATCCTACGTTTTATGTTAGGCGTCTCCGCCCGTACTATCAGTACGAGGCTTCTTCCGATTCCGGATTACCGGAATGGTCATTGGACTTAGTCGATGGTTACTACCAATTGCTCATGCGAGCTAGCGATATCCCGCTGACAGCGGTTAGCATCCCAAGCGGCATGTTATGGGAGTGGCTGGTTATGCCGCAAGGGCTTTCCGACGCCCCGGCAACATTTAATCGTCTAGTGACACAACTGTTTCGCCCTCATCGAGGTTATGCAGAGACTTATTTCGATGACATTTTTGTCCATAGTCGTGCGGAGCACGGCCGGATATGGAGAACCATTTAGACCATTTGCGAGCAGTGCTCGAGTGTATGCGCACAAATAAACTGTATGCCAATGCATGTAAATGCATTTCTGGCGCAGCCGAAATTCCTTTTTCGGGATGCTTCATTGGAAAGCGAGGCCTTAGAGCGGATCCCGCTAAGGTAAAAGCCATAGTAGATTGGCCGGTTCCTAAAAACCAAAAGGATTTGCGTAAGTGGTTGGGTCTCGTCAAATATAGCGAAATTACGCTGATATGGCTAGGCCATTTTTTAATCTCCTTAAAAGGGATACAGAGTGGTGCTGGAATAGCACCGAAAATAATGCATTTCGAGCAGTTAAGGATAGTCTTATCCATGCCCCGATTCTGGCACTGCCAAACCCAAATTGGCCTTTCAGTGTCGTCTGTAACGCATCAGATTTTATCATTGGCACTGCTCTGTTACAAACAGATGTTGATGGGCATGAACGTGTTAATCGCGTCATTAAAGACATTTTACGCGGCGTGTGTGCTCAGACACCAAAGCGCTGGAGCTCAATGCTCCCAGTGGTGGAGTTTGTGTAAATAGCGCTGTCCATGCCTCTACAGGCTATATTCCGTTCTATGTAAACGGTCCTTCCCACCCACGAGTTCCATTAACGATACCAGTGTGATCTCCGTCGTGTCAAGTCAAGCAGATTTGCGTACATGTCACAGATGACAAGTACGTGGCCGATATTCGGTCGGCAATAATATTTTCGAGAGCGAACGAAATCTTAGCAACTCATCGATGACTGTAAGTATCTTCGATGAGATGACTCGAATTAAATGGTTTACGTCTCAATTCTGGAAGTCTTTGAAGACAAATCTTTTTAGTACAAGGATTTGAGCGAATTTATGGATCTTTTTCCTTAATGCGAACCGTGAGAGTTGCCGAAGGGTAAAGGCACTTGACACGAAATTGACCTGATATCAGGTTCGAAATACTCTGGGCCATTGCCTCGTTAACAATAATTAGCGATCGACAAGTTCTTTGCCGATCGCTTCGCAGCTGACCATGTGAGGAAGTCAGCCTTCCAAGTAGCTCTCCGACCTTTTGTGTGCAAAAGCAACAGGAGGGTGGGGGATTGTGCATGCGTTTAATGCTGCAACGGTACCGGCTCAAAAACCGATACCACGAAAAGACGTAATCATTGTACTATGCCAAAGGGTACCATCCATCCGTTAATGGATCAGTGTCAGATCCTTATTCGAACAGGATATCCTGTCACAGCTGTTAGCATACAAGCAAAATGCTATGGAAGTGGCTAGTTATGTAACATGGGCTTTGTAATGCCTCTGCAACATTCAACAGGTGTCTAACCAGTCTGTTGAGATAGGTGCAAGATTTCGCCCCGTGTTATCTACAGCTACTCTTTTTGAATATGTTAATGGTTTCTCTTGAATCAGAAACAGCATCCCCAACTTTCGATAATGGCTTCGAACATAGCCGAGCCATGAACGAAAAGTCGGACTTTTAAAGTCATCGTACCCACGTTCAAAATGTTCTTACACTTATGCGTAAGCATACGTTATATGCAAATCTCAGCATGTGCATGTCGCTGCAAGCAAAATACCACTTCTTGGGTGCATCGTGGGTAAACCTAGTGTACGTTATGGTCCGGAAATGATCAAGGCGATCACCGACTGGCTTGTGCCACACGATTTAAAGCTACTTTGAAAATCCTTCGGCTTAGCAGTGTACTCACATAAGTATTCTCGAATTAAGCCGAAATGATAGTATCGTTCTTCTTCACCAAAGAAAAATGTAAAGTGGTCATGTAACGCTGATTGTCAGCGTTCCTTCGAGGTTACAAGCAAAGTTTGGTGCCATTGCCAATCCTGGCGATTGCTGATTAAGACCGACCTTTCCATGTGGTCTGCGACGCCAGCGATTTTGCAATCGGCTGTGCATTAATGCAGTAGACATTGACGGCGCAGAGTGCGTCGTTTGCTATCAGTCGCGTCAGCTTCAATCACTTGAACGCAATTTGTTCAGCGCATGACAAGGAGCTCCTTACAATGAAATATGCACTGGATAAGATTCAGGTATATCTCTTAGGAAATGGACTGTTTATTGTTTATACTGTAATAAATAAATATGCATGTTCAATTCGGTCGATACCGAACTATTATAACGACACGCTAGCGAGACAGACGCTAAAATTGCCAACAATTCGCCTTGAAAGATTTATTATATCTCGGATATCGGACTTACCGTTCCGCTAGATATCTCGTGAATGATGCGATCGATAGACCTTCATAACAACTTGAGGCACATCTTAATCGAGCGTGCTGTGGAGTTTCTTGTCGAATTGCAGGAGTAGGTTGACAGTCTGAATAAATTCTAGCGGTCATAATTTATTTTTCTAGTCATAATTGCGGCGAGATTATCACATTCACAGTACTTTGGGTTGTTTAAATACGTAAGCTCGCGGATGACGCTATATGTCATCCCTTTCAATGGAAATGCACCTATGTGCATCGCATACACAAGAATGGGTCACTGTGTTACCATCCCCAGTGACAGGATAAATTTCTTCACATGAAGCAACTAAATTCCTTGTTAGGTGTACTTAACGGGAGTGTAGCACGAGGCAGCTCTCCCGTTGCACAAGTGGTTACGGTAAGGCTTTCACGCAAAAGTAAGCGTGTTTTGAAGTCATAGAGATCTGTCTTCAAGAGGACTCGGAACAAAACGCTCGCCATGTAGAGATGCACATCTATAGAGATGGCATTTCATGATTTGGTATAAAAGTTCTTTATTAATGTTAATAAATACAAATTAATAAGTCTTAAAACTACTTTCTACGTAGCAAGTGCGCACGAGAAGACAGACAACTGCTTCCGTGACGAAACACCAAATTGCCGTAGTTGGGAAGCAATCCAACAACAGTACCAGGGCGACAGCTTGGTTTAAGCCGTCGAACGATAGGCTGGATGCCAATTCAATGGAGTTGGGGCAATGCAGACGTAGTCTGCTACAAGTGCGGCAAGCGCGGTCATAAGATGGCTCGCTGCTATGAATAAAATTTCGGTTTTATTTTTAAAAAAATGTGGGAGTTATAATGCAAGTACGAAAAAAAAATCAAAAATAGTTGTGTGAAATATAAATAGAGGGCTGCTGTATGGGCACTGCCCTTTTGCTGCTTGGACACCCGTTACCCATAAATATGTATTTGATTGGTTGACGTATAGCTAAGAAAATCATCTGCGCACCACACACCCCTCCTCAATGGATATTCTGCACTCCACTACGTATCGCTCTCTTGACGAAGCAAAAGAAGCTGTAAATTTGTATGCCATTCAAAATGAATTTAGCATCAATCGTGGTCGTTCAAAACGAATAAAGGTGGCACGGAAGTTCTAAACGTGTGGCTGAAGTGCGTACACGCCAGGGAGCATGAGGCTTCAGGGGGCAAAATTCGTCGCACGTCTACCTTGAAAACTGGCTGTGAATGGCAAGGAACCATACTGCGAAAGATTCACAAGGACAATGTTACATGGAACTGTAACATTGTTAATTATGAGCATATTGGTCATGACCCTGCTGAAGATCCCTCTGCGTATGCTGCTAACCGGGTAATACGGCCGCACCAACGACGTTGAAATGACGAAAGCCGGAGCCACGCCGCGTGTTGTTCTGGCAACGCTGCGTCAGAATGATCCAGATTGCAACTTAATCAGCAAAGACATTTACAATGCAAAGCACAAAGGGAGAAATTCAGCATTAAACGGTCGTCGTCCGATCGAGGCACTCCTGGCCCGATTTCAACAAGATGACATCTTCCATTTGCTTCTCTCAAATGATAGTGGTTTCTCACTCTTGACTCCAGAACTACTGCAGTCGCGAACAGTATTTTAGAGATAACGGTAAACATGCTATTATTTTTTATGACGATTTATCAAAACAGGCGGTTGCTTATTGACAATTCCTTCTCACATTGACATGTTGCATCCGCCTTGGATTGCGCTGCCTGTTCTTTGCGCCAAAGACTGGTATTTCCGTCGCTGCTGACTTCTCTAAAAAATGCATTTATTATTATGGATTCCACTTATAAAACGAATAAGTATAAAATGCCACTGTTGCACATCGTTGGAGTTACGTCAACCAATCAGACAATATCTTTGGCGCTTGTTTTTCTATCGGAAGAATCAGTGGCTGATTACGCTTGGGCCCTTCAACAAATTCAAAGTTGCTTTCGTTCATTGTTGAATGAGAATGAACATGCTTTTGTGGTTGATAGGGAGCTTGCGCTCATCGCAGGAATACTAAGTACATTTTCCAATGCTGCTGTATTGATTTGCATGTGGCATATTAACAAGAATGTCCAAGCAAACATCAAAGAGCATTTCAAAGCACAGGATGAATACGAGAGATTTTGGAACAAATGGATGACACTTTGTAAGGTACACACTGAACAGGATTATATTAGCAGACTAGCATCACTTCGGTCAAGTGTGCCTCTTCAAGTTGCAAACTAGCATTACTTCGGTCAAGTGTACCTCTTCAAGTTGCAAACTATCGAGAGGAAAACTGGCTAAACAACCATAAAGAGCATTTTGTTGATTCAGGGACAAAAAACATACGTCATTTCGGACATGCAGTCACCTCGCGAGGCGAAGGTACCACGCCTTCACTAAACAATGGATAGCCACTTCAACTCTTGACCTGGATGAGGCATATGGGAAGATTGTTCTTGCAGGAGATGCTCAAAGACGGGAAATTAGCCGACAAGTTAGTCTTGAGCGACTTCAGATTCCTCTTAGGTTGAAAGCTCCATTTGGAACTATGTAGTCCGCTGTACTTCAGCACATGCGTTGTATATTTTGTGCATAGTCAGTATTAACTGGCAATTGATTTAAGCAACAATACCGAATGTAAGTAAGATTTTATGGGGACTATGGGACTACCTTGCTAGCATAAGGTATTGCAGATGCTGCAAAAATACGATCCTACAAGTTTCAGACTTTCACAAGCACTGAAGATTACAAAAACGCTTCCTCCGCAGAGCATACAGCAGAAGCAAAGTCTTGATAAGATCATAAGCTCAATCAAAACCCGTTACCAGGAGATGGGTTCACGCCAGCAGGATGCGCTACGCACTTCTATGGAAGGAGTACTTTCATCACAGCCAACAATGACCAATATGAATAATCCAGATGTTGTCCGTACTCGTGAGCGACCTAAAGGATAAAAAAACTCGTCGTCAACAAAGCGTGACCCATCACATTTCGAGCATTGCGAAAAAGAAGATCGAAGAAAGAAACGAAAATGCTGTTTCTGCAAGGATAAGGCCACTATCAAACTACATGTCCTTTGCTAGCAACGGCAGGTGACATCAAGACTAAAAGTGTGGGGATTGACATTGGGAGTGCTTCAGAGGATGAACTTGTGCTTAGGTATGTTAAAGAAGCATCTTTCTGCCAGGCTTCATTTCCCGCTCGAGACTAATAGATTGATCATCATTTAAGCTTGATGCAGAGTCGAGTAATGAAGTCTCAAATCGGCAAGGAAAAACCGCTGTAGCAAAAGCCTACATAGAAGCAATTTGCGAAGTAGTGCTGGATGTCAAAGGAGACGGTAACTGTGGATTCCGTGCCATTGCAGTGGCATTAGGACGTTCTGAGTCTGATTGGCCAGCCATTAGGAAGGAAATGGTCAAAGATCTCATTGTAAACAAGCCATTTTACGAGTGCTATTACCTGAAGAAAGAACTGGTAGACCGCCACCTCACCACTCTCGCTTGGCTTGCTGGCCCCTGTCACCGGGCATTTTGGCTAGTTATGCCAGAGATGGGTGCCGTCATTGCAAACACATACTCACGCCCTGTCGTGTTTTTGGAGAAGAGGCAAGCGTTACAACCCTGCCGTTTCGCTGCACGCCACCAAGCGGAGGAAGTATCGTACTGGGATATCACAGCCTCCACTACCAGGCGTTGAAGTTGAAGGCTGTATCGGTTTGACCAGACATTGACCACCGCTGGGAAACATCTGCAAGCGAAACCACAAAAATATAGAGGGAAATTGTTGAATAAAGAATAAAGAGAGCACCTTTTGACCACTGCCATGGTTTCACTCTCTCGTGTTGTTTTGGAAGGTGTGTGAGGCGGTAGCATTTATACCATGTCAGCATTCACAGAATACATTTATTGAGGGAGGGGTGTGTGGTGCGCGCAGCAGAAATTTATTAAGTATACGTCAGCCAATCAAATACGTATTTATGGGTAATGTAACGGGGTGTATCGTTACATAAAATTGACACTTAAAGGTTGCTAGTTAATATATTATCTAAAAGGTAGATACTATTTGAAGAAACTTACTTTACATGGTAATATTTTGAAAAGCTTATCCATTGGTAGATATAGACCATTATATCTACTTTCTCCGCGGTCAGAAAGACAGATAAGACTTTTAGTGCATGATTTGTATTAGTGATAATTAAGTTAGTTATAAGTAGATATACAAGAAAAACTTTATTATATTAATACGGTTTTTAATTAACCCTCTTTAAAGCAAGTGTTTTAAAGAGAGTACGTACTAGTGTTCGTGAAGTGCGTGAGGCACCACTTGCACTGAGGCAAGGCGAAGTGGACTTGTACTGAAGCAGTACAAGTCGGCAGTGCCCCGTTACACCTGGTAGCACTTTTAAGTCCGTCCAAGGACCGCAGTCCTATCGTCTAACATGGACATGTTGGATGATAATGGAAATACGCATCACGTTTTGCGTGATAGCTACTCCTTTCTAAGTGACATAGAAAGGAGTGCGGTCGAACGAATCAGTTCGACCGTGGGAAACGATGCCATCTTGGCCATGCTGTCCGGTTTGGACAGAGATACCCCTTATTCAGCCATCGCAAAGTTCATACAACATGAATTTGACGAGTCGAAGAGAAGGTAGCCTTGCTTAATCAGCAACACTCTCAACAGGCAGAACTGTTGAGGTTACAACGTACAGACTTCTGTAGTTGGGATGACGCACACGCGTCGTCCGGAAACCTTAAAGATTGACATCTTTAAGTATAGGGAAGTCGAAGAAGACTCCCTCTTAAGATGGTTTGTCGAGTTGGACGATGCCATAAGGGCTCGTCACATCGTCGATGAGTAAATGCAAGTCGCATTTGCTCAGTCAAATTTGGCAGGTCTTGCCAAAACTTGGGCATTATCCCTTAAGTTGCGCGACCCACACGTCTTTGGGTCGCTAGAGGCTTTTAAAGTCCGGCTCAAACAGACTTTTGAACCGTCAAGGGCTGAGTTCAGAGCTCGGTCAGAGCTTCTGAAACTCAAGCAAGGCAAGCGTGATGTTCACGCTTATGCCCAGCACATACGACTCTTAGCGAGTTGAATCACGAACAATCCAGTTCATGAACACACGTTGATTACGGTGCTCAAGCAAGGTATTATGGATAGTTCCGTAAAGACCCACCAGTTCCGCTTGGTTCTGGATACGCTTGAAGAAGCAATACCCGTTGCGGAACAGGAGGACTTTAGCTTGAGACAGACATAAGCTAGTTCGTCATCGTATCGTCCTCCAAGACGACACGAGCTGGAAGGTCCAGAACCGATGGACCTCTCTCATGTCGAAGCGACAAACCTCGCTATTCGAACAACAAGCGATTGCAGAAATGCAATCGCTGTCAGAAGTTAGGACACTACGCTCATGAGTATAGAGCTCCACGCCCAGCACCGAAAGGTACTGAACGTAATTTTGGACCTTATGCAAAAAGGGCAACGGTCGCGGGTCCGCCTTGCTGTTGCGAAATCGCAACAGCAAGGCGGACCGCGAAAAAACGGTCGGGGTCAGTAGGGGCGCAACGCCCTACTGATCCAGCAATTTCAAGAGAATTTGCAAATCTCTTGACGAAAATTGCATCAGATACACAATCATTATGTGTCTGCACCTGATGATGAGGTATCTTTTATCACCTTGAAGTTAAAAGTGACAGATGATTTGTCACTTAGAGCCCTAGTGGACTGTGGAGCGTCGAATAAGTTTTTTCGTCGCCAGTCGCTAGAGGGTCGTAGGCTGATATGTTGATCGCGACATCCCTCCAACGAGGATGACGGTGTGTCTAGCGACAGGCGCATCGATAACAGTAATGAAACGCGTAGTGAATTTTCACTACGCGTTGAAAGATTTACAGTACGATGATTATTTCATCGTACTGGATTTGGATGACAAATTTGATGTCATCCTAGGTTTACCTTGGCTCAGAAAATATGAGCCAAGGATCAGCTGGCATCATCGATCCGTAAAGATGCCTGCCACTTGTTCATCAGATGGCATCTGATCAACGATTTGGAGCGTCCACAAGCGTGTGGATGTACTACAAGTGAGTGTGATGGCCTCACTTGTAGTACGGTCGTTAGTACGACTGCACAAGATCACAGCGTAATTACTAATCACCCTGTGGAGTTACCTGCCGGCGGCTGTGCGAATGCACAGGCAGCGCCGAAGGTCCACCACTCGAATAAGTCGAGTGGATTGAGACATGAATGTACGCCTAGCGGGCGACATTCAAGGAAGATACCGGTTGACCAAAATGGACAACACGATGATCCTAGGTCGAATAGAGAGTCGACAGTAGAGAACCCGACTGTGATAGCGCAATCACAGTCGGAAGACGTTGAAGGAATATGTCCCCACGTACTTGAGGAGAAATCTCCTCAAATAGTTGAAGTCTAAATCCCAGGAAGAAACTGAGACATTAAATGTCTTGGTTAATAACGGTTCGAGAGTAGGCGCTTATACTCTTGAACTGTATGCGCCTCCGAAGTTAACTTCGGAGATAACTCGATTACCAACCCTAAAACCTAAGCGGTTCTTGAGAGATCTGCAAGGTGGTAAAATCAAGCAGATCTGCGTACTCGTCACATAGGACGATTACGTAAGCGACATTCGGTCAGCGGTATTTTTGCAGAGAACGAACGGGTTCTCAGCAGCTCATCGATGGACGAAAGTGTCCTCGATGTGAAGGCTCGGATTGAAAGATACACCACTCAATCTTGGGAGTCACTCAAGGGAAATCCTCTATACGAGGATTTAATAGAATTCAGGGATGTATTCCCTGAAGCAGTTCCATGCGAGTTGCCTAAGGATAAAGGCACTCGACATGAGATCGAGCTCAAACCGGGCTCGAAGTACTGTGTCATGAAGCAGTGGCCACTGCCTCGTGAACAAGTACTTGCGATCGATAAATTCTTTACCGATCGAGTAAAAGCGGGCCATGT
>NC_090620.1:3253491-3305578 GCF_004359215.1 Bremia lactucae
GGAATATAAACCAGGACGACTTAATGTCGTCGCTGATGCGTTATCACGCCGACCCGATCGAGCCGGCTGCGCATTTCAACAGTGGAAATAATCCCACTGTTGCAACACTCATTTCAAGTGTTCCGTCATCAACCTTGATTGATGACATAAAGAAAGCCTACGCAGAAGATAAGGACCTTCTGCGTTTAATGGATCATCTGATGAATCCATCGATAAATCTTTTAAGGATTTACCGGATTTAAATCGATCATCATCCGATCGATCCACAACACGCAACGGCTTATTGTATTACACAGCCGTTGCCGGCGACACTCCACGTGTCGTCGTCCCAACTCACAATGATTTGCGCTTGGGCATTATGTATGAGTGTCACGATGCACCAACAAGTGGGTATCGTGGACGTGAGAAAAATTATCTCACAGTAAGTCGCGACTTTTACTGGTCCCGCCAGTATCAGTTGGTGCGCAAGTACATTGTGCTTGCGAGGTACGTCAACGGGTGAAGCCTAGCCCTTCATCCCGTGCACCTCTTCAACCTCTCATATTCCGGCAGAGTGTTGGCAGTCCGTGTCTATGGACTTCGTCTTCGGATTTCCCAAAGAAGATAACAAAAACAATGGAATCCTTGTTTTGGAGACAGATTCAGCAAGATGGTACATCTTGCTGCGGTACCAGAGTCGATTACGGCTCCGGGTTGTGCCCGTGTTTTTATCGACACGGTATTCAAACTCCATGGGTTACCCTGTGAGTTGGTCTCGGATAGAGATCCGCGGTTCACGGCGGCGTTTTGGTAATCCGTGTTCCGATCTCTTGGAACACGGCTGACTATGTCAACATCTGATCACCCGGAAACGGATGGTCAAACAGAACGCGTAAATCGCGTCCTCGAAGCGATACTTCGAGGTTACGTCCAATCGTATCCGAATTGGAGCGAGTTTTTACCGATGGTCGAATTCGCCATCAATGATTCGGTGCATGCGTCTACAACGCATACACCGTTCCTCGTATCAGTAGTCCGTTTCGTACAGGATTCCATTGCTAACGCAGTTAATCGTCAGAAACGGAACGCAGACAAAAATGGAAGAGCAAACGTCCTTTCATTTAAAATTAATGACCTAGTACTACTCTCTACGGTAAACTTACCTAAGCGTGTAGTCATTAATGTGGGTGGCAGTAAACTAGTACCCAAGTTCATTGGGCCGTTCCGTGTACTGCACCGCAGAGGCAATGCGTAAACAATAAAATTGCCACGTAGGATGCGAACGCATCCTACGTTTTATGCTGGTCGGCTCCGGCCGTACCATCAGTACGCGGTTTCTTCCGAGAACTGATCTGAAAACCCTTTTCAAGAATCCCTAAAAGATTCTTGTGGTCACGAACCAGACTCTCATGCTGAATCTGGAGATTCTCATGTCGGGTCCGAACATCCTCGAAATCGCGATGAGCTGACGACAGCTCATCACGAAGAGCGTGATAATTCCGTTCGTACTCCAACAGGAGCACGCACTCTTCGAACGGTCTTCCAATCGTTCGATATGGTGAGCCTGCACCGTCTGCTCTAACGAGCGACGCTTATCGCGCTCGTGATCAAGTCCCTCCTCGAAGTCATGGAGGAAGCGGTCGAGTTTGTCGATCTTCGACTCTAGATCCGACACATGGGTCGGATCTAATTTTCCCTCCTCCACTACAACCATTGGTGGATTCGCGCGGTAGTCAACGTTTCCTTGTGGAACGTATTCAGAACCGCCGTGATGTGAAGGGGCAGCGAACGAGTTATCTTGTTCGCTGGCGCGGTCATTCACCTTCACATGACAGCTGGGAGCCTCGTTCCCAGCTGATTGTTGACGTAGAGGGCCTCATCCGTCAGTATGACGAGACCCATCCGATGGATAAGAAGGTCCATCGGAAAACACGCGCCCCTGCCGCATGTAATCGATTGCAAAACGTCAATCGCAACGCGTATCTCGATAGAGATCCGAGACCTTCACAGGGCGAAGAAAATGAACAGACATCCCCTATTACTCGCTTCGTGTTGTCAACACAGCACGGACAGCGGTCACCCCACGTGAGGCATGGTGTCCTGCCTCACGTGACAACCGATGCAATTGATACTTGTACCGGTTGGAGTTCGCTTCTCAAACTTAACGAGAATCGCGTTAAGTCTTTGAAGCCAGGCTTCGCGTCCAGTGTCTTTGACATTGCGAATGAACGCACTCCAGGCTTGCATAACCGAGACTTTATCTCGCTAATTGTTGCCACTTAACCATCGATGCTTGAAAAAAGCATCGAAAAATTAATCTTTCTCAGCGCGCAAGTTCTTCGCGCTGGGATCAAGGCCATGTAGCTTTTTGCAATAAATAAGTGATATTTATTGTGACGAGTAGTCTCTCCAGACAAGCTATTAATTAGCTGTTCGGGCAAAAGCCACGGCTTTTTCTCAAGACGAGAAATTTTAGCGTCTATAATCCTCTGTGTGGTACCCACTGAAGCAGGGGTACCACAAGAACTTTTATTACGATGGCTTACGCCATCGTCATCACCACGCACAGAAATACGTGCGCGTGACGGCACGGGAGACGGTGCTGGCGATGAGAAATCATCCTCATCGTCGGAACCGAACATGCTGTAGCGAATGCTACCAGCACATCTACTCGAATGAGCCCCCTCATTCGAAGGCTCATAGTCAGCCGCCTGACGATGATCAGGCGACTTTTCCGTTCTCCCTGAGTCGGCCATTTCTTCCGACTCACGTTCGAAGTCGACCTCCAAAGAGGGGTCGCATTCACGTGGTGTATCACCACGTGCACCCGCAACATTTAGAGTTGCAGGAGAAGATGACACTACGGCAGACGGAACGTCTGCCGCAAGAGACAACAATGCGCCGCCCGCGACTGCATGAAATGCAGCCGAAGGCGCCGCACTATTCGCATACCGCATGGACTTGTTAACCATGCGAAAAAAATAAAAATGATTGTTCTGACCAATCAACATCGTTTTTAATAACGTGGTCTTAGGTCTTATGGTGACGACTCTACCCAATGACAGTCAGAGTGATAGTCGTTTAAGGAAGGGGTGATTTAACGGGGTGTATCGTTACATGAAATTAACACTTAAAGGTTGTTAATTTATTTATTTTCTAAAAGGTAGATAATATTTGGAGAATATTACTTTACATGGTAATATTATAAAAGCTTATCCATTGGAAGATACAGACCATTATATCTACTTTCTCCGCGGTCCAGTCAGCGCTGGACGCGCGCAAAGAGAAAGACAGATAAGACTTTTAGTAAATGTTTTGTATTAGTTTAAAATTAAGTTAGTATTAAGTAGATAGACAACAAGAACTTAATCATATTAATACAGTTTTTATTTAACCCTCTTTAAAGCAAGTGTTTTAAAGAGAGTACGTACTAGTGTTCGTGAAGTGCGTTAGACACCACTCGCACTAAGGCAGTGCGAAGTGGACTTGTACTGAAGAAGTACAAGTCGGCAGTGCCCCGTTACAGGTAAGGGGTGTCCAAGCAGCAGAAGAGGAGTGTCCATCAGTCGCTTCTCGCGATTCATTTGAAGAGCGGGTTTTATTACAAACAAATACAACTGGTCAATAAAACGATTTTTTTGTTTTTATCACACACGCACTTTATGATATGTTGCTCCTTTCTCTTATACCTTGAACGTCGTATCAGTAAAATAGCTATTTCGCCTTCAACGGCGAATCAAACGATGTTCATTTTGTTCACATGTATGTCCACAAGCTTTTATGTTGCAAACAGAACAAACCCATGTTTGCTAAAGATTGGCGATACCAAAAAAAGTTTATAGCGGCGTTTAAAGACATAAAACAGTCCTCGATAGTATCACACGCCCAAATCGCAGCGCGCACCGTCTCATTCTGTAGTAGGTAGATTCCATTTACTGCTGCTAGCATACGATAAACAAATATTTTCCGATTTTTCAATGAAATCTAACCGTTTACTGTGAGCGCTTATAAATTGCCAAATGTGTGCTTCTTATGAAGGGCATCTTCTATTTTTTAAAAATATCATCCAGATTGCTCGAACACTTTTTTACTTAACTCTCTTTTATTCGTACATAAATAGTAAATAAAATTTAAAACACTTTGTTGAGAAGAAAATAAACTTTAAAAGAGGATTTTTTTGGCGTTTTAAGAAAGGCCTCGATATACATAGTATTTCAATCTCTTTAGCTTTCCATTACGTTCGACCCATTTAGGGTGACACTTAAACGCTAGTTCAAGAACCCAATTCACCGAGATGAGTCTCTTACAATTAGCTAGCTCTATCGGGACTAAGCATCATATTTTTCCACAACGCTTGAATGAGGTCGCTATTACGGAAATGAGCATCATCCGTTTTTTCAACAGAGCAAAACATAAGAGTCATTCACGCAACTGCAGATGCAATTGCTGCGCGCAGGAGCGTATGCAAAGTGTAATAAACTGAACGTGCTCACTCACAGGCTCACCGAGTGAACGGAACAATTTTTCGGATACTGACCAGCTTGGTTGAGTCTACGAACATGGATTCACTTCTAATTACAACATGAAAATGTCTGATGCACCGTATCATCTTATTTTAGAGGGTTCCGTTTTACAGGATAAAGTGAGAAGGCTTCTACTGCCACCGAGTTAAAACCGTATTTGAATTGTAGCCGCCTTTTGCGGCCGCCACCCTTGTCGCTCATTGGTCACCACAAGATATATATTTAAGCGAAAGGTTACTTTTAAGTCATGTTCTTTGCAGCGACGAAGCTGTACCCGTTTGCCGTTATACCATTAAATATAGAAAAAGCTCGATCTGGAGATGTGACTGACCTACGCTAATATCTGCGCGCAATATTCTGCAAAAGACGCCAAAGCAGCGATAAAATGCAGCATTCAACTGATATGAGTATTACTTCAATTGATTGCAGGTTTCATTTCCTAAGGCCCTTCTCAAGAGAACGGACTGTACGAGCCGACGTTAGCCCTTTTTTACGCTCCTCGCTTTACAAAGTCGCTGTCAAGTTGTAGGCGGGCGTTTCGAAAGCGGCACTACAAAGCACACACATTCAAGCACAGCGAGGAAACGGTTTGACCGTCGTCTCTCACGTGCAGTAAGGTCGCCTAAAGAGATCTCACCCGCAAACTTGTACCTTACAACACGTGTCGTCGTGGAAGCGGTTGCCCGTCTTCTCGTGTGCACTTGTTATCGATAAAGTAGCTCTAAGACTGATTTATATTTGATAAAAATCAAATGTAATTTTTTCACTCAATCATTAGATGTCATCTCTGTAGATGTTGCATTTCTACATGGCGAGCGTATTGTTCCGAATTCCTCAGCTCGCGGATGACGCTAGATGTCCTCCCTTTCAATGGAAAAGCACCTATGTGCATCGCGTACACAAGGGTGCGTCACTGTGTTACCCTCCCCGTGTGACAGGTGAAATTTCTTTAAATTAAGCAATTGACCTCCTTGTTAGGTGTACTTAACGGCAGTGTAGCACAAACCCCCTCCTTAAGACCGATTTTACTTTTGTAAACATCGTCAACGTGACAGCAAGCTGCCGACGTCACGCTGCTATAACACTCCTTTAGCACCAACTCAAGTGACACCGCACGGCTCTCGTCATGCCATTTAAAGGGGCAAAGCTGATGTGCCGTCTGCGATGACACCCAAACAACCTACACAAAGCTTACGAACTGCGATAATACGCCGTCGTCGCCTAGTGTCCCAGTTGCAACGGCGGTACTGTACCTCCTGCTTCTCCTCATCAAGCTGCTCCTGCTAGTCCATTTGGAACTAGCGGAATTGCTTAAGCCGGCACTCCTTTTCATAGGCATGCACCAGTCCCGGCACGTCGACGCGCAGGGCGTCGACCAATTCCAAAGAGTTGAAACTCTTCGAGTATCATTTCCATTTGACGAGGATCTGAAGCTTATGCTTCAATGAGCGGTGAAAGTTACCTTTTGACAAGGAAGCGGTGAGAAAGCAACCTTCCGACAAGGAAGCGATGGGAAAGCAACCTTCCGACAAGGAAGCGGTGGGAGAGCAACCTTCCGACAAGGAAGCGGTGGTTCCTAGCAGCATCCACCGATTAAGCTGCGTCCGACGGGAGTCCACCTATTCGCGGCAGCCGAATCCATCATGGTGGGAGAAGCTTGTCGGCGAAAATCTTTCACCTTCCCCGGCACCCCCACCTGATTGACAGTCGACACACGGTCGGCGTCACTATCGGTCTCCTTAGACTGATGGGGATATGTTATCTTGTGTGGATTAGCACACCGGTTCAGACGACCCGACAAAGATTCTCAAGATATCATAGATGACAACTGATGCTATAACAGGCCATCACTGTAGCTAATCCGACATAGCTTTGCCTTTAGGTGCGACGGACGGGAGACCTTTCGTCCACCGAGCAGATGCAATAGCAGGTGACGATGTTCGGCCTGATCTGTAGCTCTACTTTATTTTGGAGGCCGACGAGCTCGTCACGCGGTAGACCTTCATGGCTGCCAACGTTGACGACTCAACATATGCCTTAGCAAGAAATAAACTTTCTTGTAGAAAGTAGTTTTCAGACTGATTTATATTTAATCGTATAAAATATAAATACCTATTCTTACCAATTATGTCTTGCCTCGATGAGTTGTCTGCCCGACGGGTGACTCGAAATCTTTTAAGAGCATACTCAATTAAAACATGCTCCTTGTCATGCCAGGGTGATCCGGTTCCGTAGCTTCTAAAAGCCGGGATTGACAAGAGATGACACGATCAACGCCGTCGTCATCCTTCTGCATGAGCGCGCTGCGATTGCAAAATTGCTTGCACCGCAAAGGACGCTAAAGGGCTTATCCGTGTTTGGCAATGTCAAGACCGGTGCCTCTACAGGAGATTGTATCACTGATTTGAACGCATGTACTTGTTCCATTGACTAAACCCATTCTGCATTATTTTTAAGGAGGTCAGACAAGGGCTTGGAACGCTCCGCATAATTCTTGCTATACTGCACGTAATTACCGAGCACTAGATATTGGCGTAAATCCTTCACGTGTTATGGATTCGCCATTATTTTACGGATTTTACTATCTCTATAGCTTCTCGTACACAATGTGTACCCACGAAGCAGCCCAGCACAAGCTGACGTACAGTAAGGCGTCACCCAGTCTTCAACACAGCGTCCAAATGACACTTGTGAGACTCTTTCTCGCTCAGCCGGTTCTCGGCCCTACTTTCCACAAATACATCGTCGAAGTGATGGGGCGCGTAGACACGGTGCTGATGCATCACGTGAGCCACCACCCGGTAGAATGTCGCAGGTGCTTTCTAAAACCTTGGGGCATCACAAGCCACTCACAAAGCATGCCGCTTGGGTTGCTTACTGCCGTTTTGGCTACATTAGACTCTCTCACGACCTAATAGTAGTCCTCTTTTAAATTCAACGCGAAAACGACAGTTAATTTTCTCATGGAGTTCAACAAAATATATTTCCACGAAATCGGCGTTTGCGCTGGTATGGTGGTCATGCTCAGCTTATTATAAGCGTGAATCACGCGCCATCCCATGTGGCCTTACGAACACATAATGTCGGGATGCAATGAGGCGACTTGCTCTCACGTACGTGTCCCGCCTTGGCTTGCTTGTCGAAGACGTCAACGATACAATCGACGTAATCCTTCGGCAACATCCATTGCCTGGCCACACAATACTTGGTGCCTGGTTCCCGGCTCTAGATAAATCTCGTTTCTGATGCCCCTATCAGTCGGTAGGCGGCTCGGCACATGTTCTGGGAACACATCACGGTGTTTCCACACAATTTCAAAAAGAAATGTCTTTCAAGGCATCCAGCCTTAAGCAGCAATTTTTTTTTTGTGTTTGTCTCTGAACCGCTATCGTCCATTGTGGACGACGAGCGACAGTTCACCGAGTTCTCTTAAATTGGTGCGACTACATCGTGGATCTTTCTTTTTCAACTCGGACAGGAACAGATCGCATGGCATATCTGAGAGGCTTACTATCTCCTCGGCAGATCCCAAGCTGTGCTGGAGCACCTCGACTGAGGATACATCCGCCATCTTGTCTTCGGCTGCCGCGAACATCTTGTTTAAAGGCCCGTTGTCTTCGGCTGTAACTGATCAAAATGTCGCTCTCTTAACGTCGCCTTTAGTTGTCGGATACTCGCTTGTCGAGTCACCACGACCCTTGGCCTGGAAATGGATACCGTTGATTTCTCGGCTAACGCACCACTTCCAACCGCACAAGCCGGTAGGCTCTGTGTTGATTCTTGCGACGCTTCGCCTTTCGTCAGCTCGCTATTCACTTCCACAGGCTCTCGGCTCTGTTCAGGACATTTCAACGCATGACTGCTTGTTGTCGTACAACCCCAGATTCTCCCATATTACTCATTTTGGTGCGATACTAGATGTGTAATATTGAGATAGTTGGGATTAATAAGGATTTACTGTCTAAAGTAGATAGTGGCTGACTATTACGTTAAGGAGGATCGAGACCTTTATGATTCTCTCACTTTCTGCTCGATTGGCTTGCTTACCTTAAATAAACCGAGTGGTTTTGAAAAATCTTCGCAGCCACTCAAGTCAACACTCGAGTGTCTCCCTTCCACGCTCCCGCAACAGCGACTGTGTAAGTCAATCACGGAGCACACACGCCCATTAACACCTGGTAACACTTCCTATTGAAGCACTTCGAAGTCCATCCAACATAATGAGTTCGACCGTCATCTACGCTGACGGTGCGCTCACGATGCACTATCGCGAATGGCCACACCAGACGGTTCAAGCGTGGGACGTTCTCGCTCACATGGCCGACTCGTCTGGCATGGGTACGTTCATGGCTGTCGCCGCGGTTCTCACCACGACGCCAGAAAGAAACCAACGATCCGCCGCGATCCAGTGGATCGATAACGAGCAAACCGAGCTCGCCGCATTACGCCGGTGAGGCTCAACTTCCTTGCTGTCGAAGAGTACCGACATCATCAAGCTCGATGTCGCTGCCTACAGAAGCGAAGGCACTAACGATCTATTGGCGCTCAATCGGTGGCTCTGTGAAGTCGAAATCGCGATCCAAGCGCGCCAGCTATCGACTGAGCTGGCGCGAACGCACTTCCTCATCTCGAAAATCGCTACCCTCACGAAGAAGTCGGCTCTCGGCTGCCTCGTGGCCGACCTTGATGCTTCCCGACCATCGATTCGCTCAAAGATGACTTGCGGCTGGCGTTTTAGCCGCCACATGATGAAGTGCAGCACTGCCGGCCTTCCTCGCGATGAAGCGAAGCCACATGACGATGCGCGACTTCATTCAACACGCACGACACTCCAAGTCCTGTTCGTGGAGGGAGGAATCGGTCCGATAGCTTTTCGCCTTCACCATCCCCCTCACCCGAACGACGCTCGACTCACAGTCGGCGTCAACATCGGTCTCCTTAGCCAGATGGGAATATGTGACCTCATTTGGGTCTACATACCGTTTCAGACGACCCACGTAAAATACGGGGTGCGTCTTCATATACAGGGGAAAGGTGAGCCCATAATTTAGGTCTCCAACCTCTTTTACCACCGTAAAGGGCCCCATGAAACGCGGCAACAACTTCGTAGTACCTCCAGGTAGTACAGAAATTGCATTTTTAGGTAGGGTAGCAGTACTTAATAGTACTTTTTCACCCACTCTAAAGCGTTCATTATTTTTGCGACCATTTCGGTCCGCATATTCTTTTTGCTTGTCCTGTGCGCTTGCCATTGCGTCACGGACTTTACGTGTGATGGCTAATCGCTCATCCACAAAGCGTTGAGCCTCGCTCACGCTTTTAGCATCAAACTCGCCTATGATACCGCCAAGAGGTCGGTCATAAGGCGTAGTTTTATTGACCACTGCTAAACTGGCAGGGTCACTAGGGCAAGTTTCTGTCTTTGAGATGATACCCTCATGGGTCATCGTCATATTGACGAAACTATGTCCCTCTTTCGCACCGAGCATAGTGAGGGGCCCTCCCCCACTAAGACTCGGGCTGCGCACAAACGAGACTGGCGTCCGAGGATGGCGCAGTCCGTTAATATAAAACGGTGTCTCACCCGTACTGGCGTGGACACTGTTATTTATAGCGAACTCCACAAAGGGCAATTGCTTGCTCCACTCTTTGGGAGTTGCTATAGTGCGTAAGACATCCGCCACGACCCGATTGGCACGTTCTGTTTGGCCATCGGTCTGGGGATGATCTGCGGTCGACATGTGGAGCTTGCGTTCATTATTTTTACGACCATTTCGGTCCGCATATTCTTTTTGCTTGTCCTGTGCGCTTGTCATTGCGTCACGGACTTTACGTGTGATGGCTAATCGCTCATCCCCAAAGCGTTGAGCCTCGCTCACACTTTTAGCATCAAACTCGCCTATGATACCGCCATGAGGTCGGTCATAAGGCGTAGTTTTATTGACCAATGCTAAACTGGCAGGGTCAGTATCAAGCAAAGCTTGATGAAATCGCCAATCCTGGCGTTGCTGACCGAAACCGACCATTTCATGGGGTGGTCGCGTTGATTAATGATTGTATCGATAGCAATTGACTATGACGCAAGCGATTTTACAATATGCTGTGCGTTAATGCAATATGACAAAGACGGCGGAGAGCGCGTAGCGCGTCAGCTTCAATCAACTGAACCTAATTATCCAGTGCATGACAAGGAAGTCCTTGCCATGAAATACGCACTGGATAAGTTAGGGGTCTATCTCCCAAGAAATAGATCATTCATAGTTAATATGGACCATGTCTTTACGCACGGCCGTAAACAGTCCACACCTCTCGCAAGAATGGCGGGATGGTTGTCATTCTTCGCGGATTGCAATTTCTCCGTGGAGTATAAACCAAACGACTTTATGCCGTCGTTGATGCCGATTCGCGCCATCCCAATTTTGAGCCGGCTGCGCAATACAACAGCGAGCACGAGCCAACTGTTGCAACTATCAACAGTGAGCATGAAGCCACTATTGCAACAATAAGGATTCCATCGTCAACATTACTTGACGACATTAAAAGGCCATATCAAGATAAGGCTCTAAATAATTGATGGATTACCTCTAAAATTCATTACAACAGTGCACAACGGATTGATACCCACACGGAATGGTTTACTGTATACACAGCCAGTGCTGGCGACACAACTCGTGTCGTCATTCGGACCCATAATAATTTGCGTTTACGCATCATGTATGAATGTTGTGACTGCACCAATAAGCATCATGGACGTGAGAATACTCCATTATACCATAAGCCGCGACTTCTACCGGCCGCGCCACGATGCATTCGTATACGTGCTTGCGAAGTTTGTCAACGGGTAAAGCCCAGTGCCCCGTCCCGGGCTCCGTTACATCCTCTGCCTGTTCCCGCAGAGCGTTGGCAGTCCGTATCGATGGACTTCGTCATTGGATTTCCCGAAGACGCACACAAGTATACTAATAGCCTTGTGTTTGTTGATCGTTTCGTTAGGATGGTACATCTTGTTGCAGTCCGTAGTCGCTCTCAGCCGAAGCCTGTAATCGTGTCTTTATTGACACAATATTTCGACTCCATGAATTACCCCGTGAGCTGGTCTCAGATCGAGACACCAGAGTCACGGCGGAAGTTTTGGCAATCTGAGTTTAAATCACTTAAGACACAGTTAAAAATGTCAACGTCTGGCCACCCCGACTTTGATGGCCAGAACGTACAAACTGTATTCTCGAAGAGATTCTTCGCGGATACGTCCAATCTCTTTAGAGTTGGAGCGAGTTCTTGTCGATGGTAGAATTTGCCATCAACAATTCAGTGCATGCTTTTACAAAGCATACACTATTTTTCATGAATGGCCTACACCATACACATATACCAACATTGTTTGGAAGTGACTCTTATTCAAAGGGGGGGCTCTCTCGAGCAAGGAACAATCTAGCTTTAATAGCGCATTCACTTAAATGATTCAATGAACATTGAAGTTGCAATAACAATAAGGCTATTGATGACTATGATAACGATGCTGAAAGACTCAGCATCGAAAAATAATATTAGTGAGAAAAATAATGCTCTCATTTAAGAGGAGAATAATATCTTCGCAGTGCAAACCGGTCGCACTGACTACAAAAAAATCGAGCCAGCAGCAGAAATCCTGCTGGCTAGAGAAGCAGTGGTCCATATCGCACAGGATTTCGTCGCTGATGCGGTGGACCGACAGAAACGGAGCTCTAACAAAAATGGAAGAGCGAACATTCTTTCATTTAATGCTAATGATCTAGTTCTACTGTCTACAGTAAATTTCCCAATATATGTAGTAACGGTTATGGGCAGTAAGAACTTACTGCCCAGGCATATCGGCCCGTTTTGTGAACTACATCGCCAAGGCAATGCGACACAACCGAGCTGCCTCGTAGGATGCGTAAGCATTCTAGAAACACCGTCGACTGTCGACCGTCGTCGAGAGGAATTGCATTAAAGCCCGTGCGCGTAGCCTGCGAGGCCACAAATCTGGCAGCTGCACGGCTCTGTGTAGCTGCTAGCGATGCAAGTGTTTTAGTTGACGCGAAGGCGTCACCTGTTGAGAATGCGTCACCTGCTACTCACATTGCAGGTGACGCTGACAGGTCACCTGCTACTCCCATTGTAGGACTGACGCAAGTCGGGGTCATCGATAGATTTAGTGGCTACTGTGAAGGCCTCCGGTTCACCTGGGACAACGTCTGTTAAGCCGACTAGTTCTAGCATGATAACCAAAGAGGTAATGACGAAGTTGTTGACTCGTCGGTTCTCTTTGGTGGGGACTCATCTTGTGATGAATCCCTGGACGATAATAATTCTGGTGATGTTGGAATGCATCACCAAGAACAAAGTAATCTCAAAGGTCACTTTAATAAGCATGCTACTAGTGGTACTAGTGCATCAACAGGGACGGAGTGATTTTTAAGGATCACGTTGAGAGTAATGTTAGCTTAACATTAACATGAGTCAACAGGACGCCAACGAACGAGATAACTCGTTCGGGACCCTCTTGCCTCACGGTAGTTCAAGAAACTTTCAATAAGAAAGCGCTTCTCACCACCTGAATCCATGAATTGATGTGAAAGTGGAGAAAATATCGGGTTCTCCTCGTTTGACGAGCCCGAATCAACATCGTGATTTGGCTCGCATCCTTTATTATTTAATAGGGGATCCCGATCACGAGCGATCCCGTCGCCGCGATTTACAAGTGACGGTCGATAATGTTTCTCGTGAGCAGTGCGCAGGTTGCGACAGAACAATTGGCGAACGAAAGGACACATCAATTCTTTCAAAACGAGCTGATGACAGCTCCTTAGAAGATCTCTTTCTTGGAGGAAGAGTGGATCATCTGGTTCAAGAGAATCAGACTCTGTTCCGAGACAATAAGCTTAGCTTGGAAATATCAGGCTTTGGCGGATGCCCTAGACCGTTCCGGTGTAACCCGGAATCGGAAGAAGCCCCGTACGGATGGTACAGGCGGAGAGACCCAATACAAAACGACGCCTTCTAAGAAGTAGCTCGATCGTGTAGGCATTGCCTTGGCGATGTAGCACACGAAACGCGCCGATATACCTGGGCAGTAATTTATTACTGCCTACATTCGTCACAACTGTTTTTATAAGTTTACCGTAGACACTAGGACTAGGTCATTTACATTGAATCCGGAATGTTTGCTCTTCCGTCTTTGTCAGAATTCCTTTCTGTCGGCAGCGATGAAACCCTGTACAAAACGAACCACTGCGTCTCATGCTGTTCATCTCTTCCCAGAATGTACAGCATGGCGCCAACGGCTGGCCCGCCTACGACCGAACTCATTCTTCCGATCGCTCTCCATTCAAGGTCACTCAAATGGGTAAACCCTTCACGCTTGGAGTTATAACCTTTTTGAGGGGCTGCAAAGCTCCCACCTTCGTTATCCAACATGTCCTGTTGGATGGAACGTGCGTAGGTCGCTGAATGGACTACGAAGTGCTACCAGGTGCAACAGGGCACTTTTCACTTGTACTCATTAGTACTAGTTGATCTTACACTGATTACAGTGAAGGTTAGGTGAGTTGCTAAGGGACTTTAGCTACCAAAAGTAATTGAAAGGATTAGAATTAGGGAAATGTGAAACTGTATAATTATATTTACTTTCGTTCGTAACGATCTTCTATACGACTGAGCTCATTTTATTAATATCTAATTAAGAATGGCGCCTCCATGCGCACCGCACAATCGTGTCTTATAACGGTTGGCGGGGTTGATTTATACTTAAATTAACCAATCAATGGATCTAATGTCTTATTGCATCAATAATATCCAATTTGGAAATATTGGAATCATTTAAGTCAAAATTAATAACGATAATAATCTTGTACTTCTTTGTTTATCTCGTCTCACAGGAAATAATATTTAGTATTCCTCTTCTAGGAAATAATACTTATGTAACAGGACACCCCTTTCCAGGGAGACTTTCCCGTCAAATTACGCTTCAGAGATAATAGATCTCAAAAATCTTGACAGCTCCGAGGTCCACTTATAAATGTTATTGTGCCGTTTTATAACTCGATATATATAATCTAATTATCAGCAACTGCGACTAATTAGATCAATCTGGAAACCTAGCTTAACAAGATCATATTTTTATCTTTACTCACTGAAGTCGCAATTATTGGCTGATAAACGTAATATAAACAGAGTAGGAAAAGTGCACGAAAGTTAAATTGACTTTCTGTTGCCGACACGAAGCAAGAAAGCCCACAGTGGATCCTAATCTATAAGAAATATGCTGCCACCCCTTCATTGCATGAACGATGAGTTTTGGATCGAACCACCATTATAGTTGCCGCTGAATTGCATGAGATTTATTTTCTCATTTTGGGCGCGATGCATTGTGTCATGAGAAAGCTGCAAGTTTAAATACCTCTGCACCTTAATCGCCCTATTTTGTTGTCAAGCATGTGCCTGGCCTATTTGAGAGTTCGGATTCATCTCAGCATCATCATTTCTAACGCTAGGAATTTTAAATAGTCAATTAGCTGCTCGAATACGCCTATAGCAAGCTAAGCGCAGCAACGAATTTGTACTGAATGATATGCGGTGTGACGGGGTGTCCTGTTACATAAATATTATTTCCTATGTGAGAGATAATAAATATTTTTTTATAAGAGAATAATAATAAAGACATATAAAATTACTATCGGTTAATTATTTTAACTTAAGTTACTAATAGTATCAAATTTGGTAATAATGAGGCAACAAGACAGCAGTTCTCTTGACTATTGATTAACGTTTAAATCAACCCCGCCAACCGTTACTAGACACGATTGGGGGTGCACAAGTAGGCGCTAGTTATATTAAAGTCAGTAGATAAAAGATCGTTAAAATATGAAATAACAGACTAATACAATTTTTCTACTCCTTATACTAAAGCCTTAGTATTGACCGAGAGTAGCTAAGAATTCTTAGCTATTAAAATCTTCTTCTGCACGTTAGTGTTCGTGAAGTATCGAGACACCTCAACTTCACTATTATCAGTATCTTGGAGACTTAAAGAGTTTCTTTGTTCTACATACATTACAAAAGCGACAGCTTAGAGAGTCGCTCAAGCTCGTAGAGCTTAGAGGTGTCCAATTTAAAGGAATCAGTGGTTTGCAGATCCAAGTGACAACGAATGCCTAGTATATAACTTAGCAAGGCTTACTACTCTAACAGAACACAAAATCGAATTTATATCTCGTGAGCTTGATTGAGAAGTGAGGCTTTAGAGCAGATCCTGCTAAAATGAAAGCCATCGTTGATTGGGCCGTTCTTAAGAAATAAAAAGATGTGCGTAAGTGGCTTGGCATTGCCAACTACTTGCATAAGTACAGCGAAAATTACACTAATATGGTTAATCTATATCTAACCTCCTTAAAAAGGATACGAATAAGTGCTGGACTAGCACCGAGAATGACGATTTAAAGCGGTATATGAAATTCCTTTAAAAACCCTGATCTTGGCTTTGCTCGACCCCGATCGGCCTTTCAGGGTCATCTGTGACGCATCTGACTTTGCTATAGGCAGTGCTCTGTTCCAAGCAGTTCTGATGGACGGGAACGCGTCATTGCGTTTGTGCGCTTTCAACGGTCGGAGGATATTGATATTGAACTGCAAAAGCGCACAGAGGCACTGATAGTCGTTTCAAGTCATCGTTATCACGGTATTGCTGTCGGTAGTCAACTTGTTTCAATTGAAGGTCGTAGCATCCTTCGTGAATCATGTGCTGTGGCCCGTCAGATCTTGCGAGCCTCTTCAGAATAGGCAGCTTAAAGCTGCAGAGAAGAACTACCCTGTTTTTACACCTCTGTAGATGTGCATCCCTGCTTACGAGCGTATTATTCTTAACATCTCGGATTACGGTTGACGCTAGCCGTCATCCCTTCCAATGTGAATGCAACTATGTGCATCACATACACAAGGGTGTGTGCCACTTCCAAGTGGCAGGTCTAAGTACTTCACATGAAGTAACTGACCATCCCGTTAAGAACATAAGTGTACTTAACGGGTTTGTATAACATAGGGCAACTTAAGCCCGTTCCTTTTTGCCTCATTCAACTTACAGATGCAAACTGCGCACGGCAAAAAAATGCTTCGAAAATCGCTTGGCGAATTCTTTCGTGATATAGGATGCCTGGCTCTTAATCATTTCAAGAAATAGCGGAAGCATCTTACTAGCTGCGAAATAATAATTATAACCGAGCTTTTAAAGGCGTTACACTGCGGTTGTTGACCGTTTTAATTGTGTGGTAAACACTAGAGATAATATCTTTAACTTGTTGATATTAAAAAAATCATAAAACTCATATTATTTGTGGTAAGCACACGACGTGTCAGACACCAGATAGAGATGGCTGGTCTAAAATAGGGGTGAATAGGGTAAGGTAATTTAAACTAAATAATGTTTAGTTTCCCATTTGATCTTAAGATATCCGTGCGTTTCTAAGGCTTGCGCTATAATTGCTACGAGTAACGAGCGTTCTGAAGGCACACGACTTTGGGAACCTATTTGCCATGTGACTCTATGGATCGTCAATCCCCTTGATCAAGAACTAGATAAGCTCTACGAATCGTCAAGCAATTGAACCAAGACTAAATAAGCTCAACGAATCGTTAAGTCCCTGGAACCAGGACTAGATAAGCTCTACGATCTTGTACGACTCTCCGAGTTGATAATTGATTTAAAGTGTCTTATTAAGCCTCTGACCTAAGGAGCTAGGTAGCTCCGCTACAGAGCAGACACCAAGTGCACCCATCGTGTCCTGATATGGTAAGTAGCCTGTATAATTTTGTTTCAAAGTCAGTAGGTAAAATTCGCGAAAATGGAAGAATCATTGCAATGCACGCTAGTGCAATCAGAAGGACGACTCGATTGACAAGTTTGATGATGTCTTCTCGTAGACGTAAGAATTGTATTACATAATATTACGACGGTCGGGTCTACGAATACACGCTCAACCTGACAAGGTCGTGACTTGTTGAACCGCAGACGTTCTTTCCACGTTCCGTTCAGTCGACTTTGAAGAGCAGGTAGTTGGATTCGTGGTGCCGACTTTCGATACACATTCGTTCGTATCAGTACACGAGGTTTCCAGTACGTCAGCCGATTCATCTTCCGACACGACAGGAGACAGCGTGGATGCTGCGGTATGATGGAGCTCCTCATCCCGCGCGTTTAAATGTTTTACACGATTGTCTTCATGAAAAATAATCGTATTTTCATCATTCTCGATAAAACCCAACGGCGGTTGTTCGGAAACTGGAATGCAAGGAGGTGGTGAAAAGCTGTGCTTTTTTTTCTCCGTCGGACTAACGACATACGATAGCCTCGACGTGTTAAAGGTTGGCGACTCATTCGTGGCCTCAAGAGTCGCACGTGAGCGCGGCGATAAAACTACAATCGAGTCACTTTCCGATCGGGTTGTGACGTGAATTTTTGGTGGAGCTGACGTTTCCTTGCTTGTACTAAGCCGTGAAGCAGGACGTGGCGATAATCGCACGCGAAGAATCGATTTGAGTTGCCCCGTGAGGGACTTTCCCCGTCCGAATGTTGGGATTTTAGGAGAGCCAGACGGACGAAAGACAAGCAATTTAGACACTTCGACTTCTTTGTCAAACGAACAGACGGAATCAGTTCCAGCAAACGTAATTTTCGATGGTTTCCAGTCCTCCTGTACAACTTCTAGTGGCTTCAGACCCCCCACGTCTTGAGCCTTTTCCGTCACCCGTCTCGTGACTTGGTCCAATACCACCGTAGACCGTCGAGCTCGCCAATTTTGGGCCGTTCCCAATCTTCGCTTTTTCTCCACAATAACTCGATTGCCAAAAATATCCCGATCGCTGCGTGTTGTACTCGCGTTCCGACCGTTGTGTGAATCTTATCATAAAGCTATTAATTAGTATACACTTCGACTTGGCATAGTACAAGACATACTCATGAGGTTAAGCAAATGATTTGCCGAGTTCGATCGTTTCAAGCCAGCAACCCCTGTAGTTACTGGAGACGAAGTACTAAATTTGTTCGCGCTCGGGTTAGGAGCACCTTTAGAAGTTGTCGCTGTTCGATCATCACGTTTACCATCACTGCGATGACTGCTTGTGCTACGTCTCAGACCATTTGATCCTTGTGAGTGCTTGGTAGCTTCCTGAGAAGCCTTGTTTGTCTCTCGTTCACTTATGTCTTGAGCCTCTGTCACGTCCGCTTTCATTTTGTTAATCACCCAAGACGCAAGACCAGGGATGCTCAAATCTTGATAGTCGCCACGTTTTTCAATGGCCCGGACTCGCTTGCCTATTCGACTATCCATTATGGCCTCCTTCGTAATCCCAGGTAGTACTGCAAGAATCTACACCTCAGCAATCACAAAAAAGGTCATCAAACTTCAAACAGCTACGCTTCTTGTATAAAAAACTACCTTTAAAACAAGCAGCAAACCTTGCTCTGTTTCCACTCGATTATCCCATTTGGAGATGAGTTCTGCTAGCGATGTAAGTCCATCTTTTCGCACAAATGCTTTTAAAGCCTCTTCATCCTAATAGATGAGCCACACTTCTTTATAAGCGCTCCATATAGCCACGAAACTATTCTCATCAAGACCTACCTTTAAATCAGTCGAAGAAAGCACGACAAGTTGAGATTTCATCATTGCATTGTTGACAGTACTAACAATGATAAAAAGCACTTTGCGCACAATATTGTGCTCAACTGTATCAATTAGTGCCATGTCATTCTCCTGAATCGTCGGACTCGTAGGCGAACCACCTCGTTTTAGTGATGCCGAGAAATTTGTCGAAAGTTTGCGTGTTTTACACAATTGAGGCGATGCATCATCAGTATCTCCATTTCGTGATCTCTCGTCCGATTTTCGTTTTTTCAAATGACCACTTCCTAATGGGCGTAGGTCTGCGGGGATGCTATTAAATACTTCATGATACGGAAGGTCCGAGCATTCTCCGTCGTAATACATGACTCGGAACATTTTCGTGGCTGGAAAGTAACTCGCCACCGCGCCTTGTACCACATCAATCCCACACCCTTCTTTCGTGACAATTCGCTCGACAGGTTTGCCAATCAGCTCGTTGATTTCTTCTGGCGTCCCTTCGACAGACTCATCGCTCTCGCAATCATCGTCTTCTTTAATAGTCTCTTCTTCTTCTTCTTCTTCTTCCTCCACCTCGTTTTCGTTTACGATAGTTTCAGGTATTTGAACACGTAATGGCGCTTGTTTCGTACTCGGAGAGCTCGTGGCATTCGTGATCCGGACGAATGCTGGTGCATTGGCATTGAGACTTAAGACTTTGGGTCTCTGGCGACTGGTGCCTTGGGATACCACAGGTGGTGTTGCAACTGATACCGTGGATGCCATATTGTCATGATGGACTCTGTTTACGGACACGGAAGGTTCTTCAGCGAGTGGTGGCATCACTTGATGCGTTTCGTTAAGAATCTGCTGGGGCTTTGATGCCTCATGTGTCCGTTTGCTACTTGGTAGTCGAACGCAATACGTTTCGACATCATCCTCAGTCATTTCTTCACTATCTCCATCATCGTAAGAAATATGGTAAAAGTTCGTCACGTCCGAGTGCTGATCCACGGAGCCTTCAAACGGTTCGGCAAATCCATTAAAATACTTGGACACACGCGTGCCCAGCGGAAATCGCTGCTTCCTTCGCGCCTGTACCTACGCAGACGCACAATAATTATTGGCTTTAAATATATTGCAACCAAGAAAAGCACCATGTTTTGTAATAAAACACACGACGCGAAGACCATTGGTCACCACTATTGCCTACTAGAGCTACTGACCATATTTCCTTCTAAAGAGCAGAAAATTGCGCTGCCACTAATGGTTCACGTAGCGAAAGGCTTGATGGTTCAATGGAGCTCTGGAGGTGGTTATTTGTAGTTGCGTGATTGCCCGGAGATGCGCTTCAGCTACGGGGGTTTAGAAAGGTATTTACAATCTGGGAGCTAATGTCTTAAGCAACCAATGAAACCACAGCGAGTGATTCGATACAAAAATCGAAACAAGGAATTGATCGGCTGCTTGTAGCATCACGTCTTTGGCTTAATGGATAAATGGACGAATTAAAGCATGCCGCACATCAGTACGAGTCAGCCTCATTATAAGCGAGAGAGTTTGCTTTTCGGGCACTTTTTCTACGGATACGACAATATCAAAAAAGAAGATTTGGAGCTTTGATTGTATGACTGCGGTACGTGTGAAACTTAGCAGTCTGAATATTAGATTTCCCCGATGCAATACTTCAGCTGTGAATTGTGAGATTGCTGCATCCATATGGAAAGAATGAGATTATCCCAATCGCAACAAAAGCTGATGCAAATAGATACGGTCGACTGATTTACCTAAATTGGCTTGTAATCGGACAAATGGACACATGACAAGTCTTTAAGTACGCAAAATACAAAGCTCGAGAACTTTAATTAATACAGATTTAGGTAATGGCTCATTTGTTCTTGTAGACCACACCAATCATCATCCAAGTGATGGCCGAGCAGCTGTCCGCATGCGCGCGGCAGCTCTTTGAGGGCGTGTCGGGCAGCAACGAGCAGTGCGCCGCTAATGCGTGGCTTATCCAATTTCAGACGCGTAAAGAGGCGTGGCAAGCAGCGTTGGAGCTGCTAGAGAATCCTGTGCGAGATCCTCAAACACAGCAAATTTTAGCTGCCCCGGAGCTCGTGGCCATGCAAATCCTTCGACTCAAGACGCAGTACGAGTGGGCGCACATTAACGAAGCACAACAGCAGGTGGTATTAAAGGTTCGTACATCCTTTATGATGCCATCTTTTTGACTTAAAACGATAGTCAACAGTTTTTGGTATCACAAATTAGACCTTGTTGAAGCTACTGGAAACCACTTGCGTGACTAATGCTGGACTTTCGAGCGTATGCTGTCGAATTGCCTGTGTAACTGTGGCTGATATTATCGTAAAATCATGCAAAACCCAAACAGAATGGAAGAGCGATGTGTTACGACTCGTAGATGCGGGTATTGCTGTTCAGAGACAGCAAAAGGGAGCTTCAATTGTGAGAATTGCAATTATTTGCATCGCCAAGTATGCTAACGGTATGTATTTCTGTAGCTAGCCGAGATTTATGGAGCAATCCCACATCAGATACAGGCCTTAGAAAAGCAGTGGGTTTTGCAAGACATGCAAGCGATGTTGGTGACATTCCAAGGTTACGGAGAGGACGTCATGACAGCTGTGCTGTGGATTTTGACGAGCATGTGCGTACACGTAGCCATTCTTACGATTTTAAAATATTCTCACGATCTGTGGCGCTAGTCCAGTTGAAAAAAGTAATGCACTTCGCTGTCTAGAAAGCTGGATTGTCGGCTGTGTTCCAACTCATGAGACGTTTGGATTAAGTGCTTCCCATCTCTTTCCTCGGTACGATGCATTGCAATAATTTTCGAAAAAATACAATAAAATGAATGATCAATATTGTGTAAATGACACGAAATTGAACTGCAGGGGATTGCTCGACGTGCTTTTTGCTATTGCCTTTCGCGACACTGAGCAGGGACAGGTAAAATACTTTATTATGCGAGTTGGAATGGTTCTAATTGTTTTGACCTTGTGTGTAGCTCGCTGCTGAAATTATTGCCGAGTCGTTTGTGTGTACGCCGTCAGAGGTGAGTAATATGACAGAAGCTGTGCTCTATTCTAGTCGACGTTTGCTGGAAGCAATGCCGTTTTTACGTGGAGAAATTGGGCTTTTGACGAACGAAGCGATGACAAAGGAACAGCAAACGAGCGTGTGTCGCTGTATGTCACGCATCGCTTGTTCCTTAGCGATTCATCATGGTCGTGCCCTTTTCGAGCATCAAATAAGTACGACAATAGCACATTTCGGAAGCGACAAGCAAATGCATTTTTCGATCGAATTCTTGGAATTTCTTCTGGCTTGCTCCTCGTACGACGACATCGATGTTGTGCAGCCAACACTGGAAATTTGGTTCTTTTTTCTTGATAATTACTCGTTTCAGAGTAAAGTTAAATGTCAGCATTTGCACGCAACGCAAAATGAGCGAGTGCTTAGTATCCTCTCGCGTTTGGTCAGTTCATTGATCGATCGATGCAAGTATCCTCAATGGTTTATTCAACGACAACAACTCGTTAGTGACGACCCAGACATTGAGGCGATAACAGACTTGCGCAGGTATAATATTATCATGAAAAGGTGCTTTATTTTATCGACTTATTAAATCGTGTTCATGAGCGTAGAGAAATCGCCGATACTTTACTAAGTCTATTTTCCAAATGGCCAGGAGGTCTCGGAAAACCGGCTGGGGATTATGTTTCATGTGTTAAAGAAATGTGTCTTCTGTTATCGGATAGCAAGGATATTGCGCAGATTGACGCGCTCCTCTTTTTACTCGCATACATGGTTGAGCTGTTCGATGCTGTATCGTCGGACTCAGAGCCTGAAGACGACGTCCACTCGATCCAAAAGCCAGAATTTTGTGGAATGAGTGTTCTATTAGGGATCTTGGACTGCGCTGCCAATCTGCCCATGCACCCTCTCGTAATTAATGGCGTCGCACGGTCAGTTATGTCTTCATACTGCTTGATATCTTCATGCATGTATTTGCCATTCATTTGAAAATATGATTGCTCAACTCATAATTGTTGCGTGATAATTTCACAGGTATCTGCGATCATTAAGTACCTCTCATGCCTTGCAGTCGAACGTATACCTTCGCTTTTCGATAATTATTTGTCAAGGACTCCAGTACCCGTCGTCATTTTCACTGGCGGCGCAATCGCTGCTGCGTTGTAGCACGCATTTATCGTTAGTGAGATATAAACTGGCATTTTACGTGTAATAAGTTATGTTTACAATGCCCAGGAATTATACTACAGTTGAAGAAAGAGCGCCTTTAGTGCAGGAGCTACTTCGAAACTGCAGCACGTCACAATGCAATGCAAATCAAGAAAGTGAAGGAGATTTACTGGAAGTAACGTTTTTACTGTCTTCTGGAGCATCAGATACTGGTGCGCTGATCGGATTCGATACGGCGGAAGAGATCTAATTTTTTTATTTGATGCTATTTTTTCAAAGACTTTGGAGCATTATGCGTGAATGTGCTATCCAAGTATTTCATGCACGTGCAAAGCAAAAACCCTGTTGATGTTTCCAAAAGTATCTATTTATTAGGTCGCGCTCTTCGTGGCGTCCAAGATCACGTACATGGATTTGCGCTAGTCAACCAACTTTGGTCTGGTGTGAGCGCTTCCCTAATTCAGTATAAACGCGATGAAAGCTGTTGTCAAGCGGGCATTCATTTTTTTCTCAGTGTGATTCCTCATCTCCAGATGGAGAATAACACAATCGAGACCCAGATTCTTGACTTGTGCCTATGGTGGTATGGTAAAACCATCGCTCCTGACATTCTCACGTGTTGCTCTAATATACTGAATCAGCACCGTGGTAGTCACGATTTTCAAGGGACAGCTAAGCAGACGTTTGAGGTATGGTAAAGATTCCCATGGGCTTATGTGAAAGTACTAAAAATTTGATCCTCCATCATTGCTCAGCGCCTTCTATCTGACTTTCTTAATAAGTTGCGCGATGATATTGAATCTTCTAAAAGGGATGAAAGTATGTCGATGGAAACCTTTTTATTACAGCACGACGCAGCAAATAAAATGACCCCGGAGGTGATACAATTCATGGGTTTGGCTCGGGAAGTGGTGAGCTCATTCCCACAAAATCTGTTAAGCCATCCTCATAACGGAGAACCGAGCCTTTTTTGGATTTGTTTAAATCTAGCGACAAGGCTTTTGAAGGTGGATCATCAGGTAGAAAGCTATTTAGTTTTGCTGCTATTAAAAGACGACAGCGTTCTCACTCATGGTATGCGATGGTGGTATTGCGAATAGATGCAGGGAATATGCGATGCTGCATGTGACTTCCTCGTGCATGCTATGCGTTGCCAGCCAGAGCCGATTTTCGAGAGACTAAACATTTTTACTACGGAAATCGTGCGTGTTGCACTGAGTTTCTTGGGGCCCAGAAGCAGACATTATCATGTTCGGAATATCTGGGATTTCTTATTTAAATGTCTGCATGCCCCAGAGATCTCATGCTCCATTCGCGGCAAGTAATGTCTTGCTCAACAGTGTTTAAATGATGCGTTTTTGATGTGGTTGTAAATTGTGATTTTACAGGTGGCTTCCTGATTGCTGTGTCCACCGTGGTACATGAGGATGGAGCATTGTATTCATGCTTACCTGTTGAAACTTACCAGCACATGCCTGGTGAGCTCCGAATGCGTCGCCAGCGGCATCGTTTCCGACAATATTTTACGTTGTTGGGAAATATTGCAAATGCGTCGTGTTAGCTTTAAGTTGTAATGGAAACTTGAACTTGATTAGAACGTTTCGCTTGGATACTGACGGGCATGCTTTACAAATTATAATTAATGTTCAAATTGACGTAGCTGCTAGTTCTTTTAATCATTATTCGGAATCTAAGGAACGACTAATGCCTTCACTCATCGATTTGACTTACTGTCACAATCAGATAGGAAATAAAAGTCGGAGCTTTTCAATAAGTACATTCTTATTTAAATGACTATTGAAGCTCGCCCCAAAAAAAGCCAAGAAATAACAGCGGACTTGATCCAAAGCACTGACATGAATTGCACAATGGATTATTAAAAAGCGTACAAAAGCACCTGCCCTTCATAGAAGTGTGTAGATGTAAACACGTTATCATGCAGTGAATGCACATTTGGTATTAACGTATCTCGGCCGATAATTTTTCCACAGGCGGCGACAGCCCGAGCTGTAAACGACTGTACCTCATGCAGCGATGCAAAAAACTAAAAAGAAAATATGGGTTGATAAAGTTGACGAAGTCACACTTGCATATATTCCAAAGGCAGAGCTTTCGTCTTGAAGTGCTGTTAAATTTGCATAGCTAGATATTATTCATGCGCAAAGTCACAGCAAGTGGCGGTGTAACGGGGTGTATCGTTACATGAAATTAAAACTTAAAGGTTGTTAATTAATATATTATCTAAGAGGTAGATAATATTTTGAGAGTATTACTTTACATGATAATATTGTAAAGGCTTATCCATTGGTAGATATAGACCATTATATCTACTTTCTCCGCGGTCCAGTCAGCGCTGGACGCGCGCAAAGAGAAAGACAGATAAGAATTTTAGTACATATTTTTTGTATTTGTTTATAATTAAGTTAGTATTAAGTAGATAGACAAGAAGAACTTAATTATACTAATACAGCCCTCTTTAAAACAATTATTTCAAAGAGAAGACTTCCTCTGCACGTACTAGTGTACGTGAAGTGACGCGAGGCACCACTCACACTGAGGCAGTGCGAAGTGGACTTGTACTGAAGCAGTACAAGTCGGCAGTGCCTCGTTACACCGGGTAGCACTTTGTAGTCCGTCCAAGGACCACAGTTCCAATTATCTAACATGGACATGTTTACCAACCTCAGTGGCCGAGTGGTTTAGCACTGGAACTGGGACCGGGAGGTACGTGGATCGATACCCGCAGAGGCGGTACGATTACACATCGCCGGAGATAGGTTGAAAAGCAGACGAGCAACTATCCAATGGATGGCCGCCCTGCCAACCCGCACCGAAGGTGTTTGATAGTTGGGTGGGAGGAGGCCCTGTAGCCGAAATTCCCCATAGTGTAAGTTCCAATAAGAGAACTTCGTCAAAATTGAATCTCTAATATGGACATGTTAGATGATAATGGAAATACGCATCACGTTTCGCGTGATAGCTACTCCTTTTTAAGTGACATAGAAAGGAGTGCGGTCGAACGAATGAGTTCGACCGTAGGGAACGATGCCATCTTGGCCATGCTGTCCAGTTTGGACAGATGCCCTCCATTCAGTCCGCCAAGTTCATACAACATGAACTTGACAAGGCGAAGGAGAAGGTAGCCTTGCTTAATCAGCAAGGCTCTTAGCAGGCAGAACTGTTGAGGTTACAACAGGTACAGACCCCTGTACCTGGTATGACGCAAACGCGTCGTCCGTAAACCTTAAAGATTGACATCTCTAAGTATAGGGTGTCGAAGAAGACTACCTCTTAAGATGGTTTGTCTAGTTGGACGATGCCATAAAGGCTCGTCACATCGTCGACGAGCAAATGCAAATCGCATTTGCTCAGTCAAACTTGGCAGTTCGTGCCAAAACTTGCGCTCTAGGCCTTAAGTTGCGCGAGCCCTATGTCTTTGGGTCGCTAGAGGCTTTTTAAGCCAGGCTCAAACAGACGTTGAACCGCCTAGGGCTGAGTTCAGAGCTCGATC
Source organism: Bremia lactucae (assembly GCF_004359215.1). Lineage (NCBI taxonomy): Eukaryota > Oomycota > Peronosporomycetes > Peronosporales > Peronosporaceae > Bremia > Bremia lactucae. The sequence continues at coordinate 3,280,350 of NC_090620.1, forward strand.
AGAGCTTCTGAAACTAAAGCAAGGCAAGCGTGATGTTCACCCTTATGCCAAGCACATACGACTCTTATTGAGTTGTATAACGAACAAATCAGTTCATGAACACACGTTGATTACGGAGCTCAAGCAAGGTCTTATGGATGGTCCCGTAAAGACCCACCAGTTCCGCTTGGTTCTGGATACGCTTGAAGAAGCGATATCCGTTGCGGAACAGGAGGACTTAAGCTTGAGACAGACTCAAGCTAGTGCGTCATCGTATCGTCCTCCAAAACGACACAAGCTGGAAGGTCCAGAACCGATGGACCTCTCTTATGTCGAAAGCGAGAAACCCTCGCTATTCGAACAGCAAGTGATTGCATTTCTGCAATCGCTTGCTGTTGTATTTCCGATAACAGTTCCATGCGAGTTGCCCAAGGATAAAGGCACTCGACATGAGATCGAGCTCAAACTGGGCTCGAAGTACTGTGTCATGAAGCAGTGGCCACTGCCTCGTGAAAAGTGCTTGCGATCGATAAATTCTATATCGATCGATTAAAAGCGGGGCATGTGAGGGAGTCAACCCTTCCACATAGCTTTCCGACCTTCTGTGTTCGAAAGGCCAAATGAGGGTGGCGGATAGTGCACGCATTCAATAAACTGAATGCTGCAACGGTACCGGCTCAAACGCCGATACGTAGAAAAGACATTATCATAGATGGTATGTCTAAGAGTACCATCTTTTCGTCTATGGATCTGATGGATGGATTTTGTCAGATCCTTATGCGTGAACGGGATATCTCGTACACAGCAGTGAGCACCCCCTCTGGGAATGGCTAGTGATGCCTCAGGGGCTTAGTAACGCCCCTGCAACATTCAACAGATGTGTAACGAATCTGTTGAGAACGGTGCTGGAATTCGCACCGTCGTCCATAGCCGGGCCATGGACGGTAAGACGGACGTAGAAGTTCATAAAACTCACGTTCGTCAGGTTCTTACACTTATGCGAAAACATAAGTTGTACGCAAATCTCAAGAAGTGTATATTCGCTGCAAGCGAAATACCACTTCTTAGGTGCATCGTCGGTAAGCACAGCGTGCGCCCTGATCCCGAAAAGATCAGGGCAATTACCGACCGGCCAGCTCCAGTCGATGTCAAGGGACTTAGAAAGTTCCTTGGGTTAGCGGCGTACTTGCACAAGTACTCCCGCAATAATGCCGAAATGACAGTTCATCTCTCTACCAATCACGTCAGCTGCAACCAGCTGAACGCAATTACCTAGTGCATGACAAGGAAACCCTTGCCATGAAATATGCACTGGTTGAATTTAGGGTCTATCTCCTCGGAGATAGACTGCTTATCTTATATACGGACCATGCGTCATTACGCACGGCCATAAATAGCCCACACCTCTCGCAAAGAATAGCGAGGTGCCTATCCTTTTTCGCGGAGCATAATTTCTTCGTGGAATATAAACCAGGACGACTTAATGTCGTCGCTGATGCGTTATCACGCCGACCCGATTTCGAGCCGGCTGCGCATTCCAACAGTGAAAATAACCCCACTGTTGCAACACTCACTACGAGTGTTCCGTTCATCAACCTTGCTTGATGACGTAAAACAAGCCTACACAGAAGATAAAGACCTTCTGCTTTTAATGGATTATCTGATGAATCCATCCGATAAAACTTGTAAAGATTTACCGGCTTTATATTGATCGTCATCTGAACGATCTACAACACGCAACGGCTTATTGTATTACTCAGCCGTTGCCGGCGACACTCCACGTGTCGTCGTCCCAACTCATAATGATTTGCGCTTGCGCGTCATGAATGAGTGTCACGATGCACCAACAAGTGGGCGGCATCGTGGACGTAAGAAAACTGATCTCATAGTCATTCGCGACTCTTACTGTCCCCGACAGTATCAGTTCGTGCGCAAGTGTATTCGTGCTTGCGAGATATGTCAACGGGTGAAGCCTTGCTCGTCATCCCGTGCACCTCTCCAACCTCTACTACTTTCGGCAGAGTGTTGGCAGTCCGTATCTATGGACTTCGTCTTCGGAAAATCCAAGACGATAACAAAAACAGTGGAATCCTTGTTTTTGTAGACAGATTTAGCAAAATGGTACATCTTGCTGCAGTACCAGAGTCGATCACGGCCCGAGATATGCCCGTGTCTTTATCCACACGTTTTCAAACTCCTTGTATTGCCTCGTGAATCGGTCTCGGAAAGATATCCACGGTTCACGGCGGAGTTCTGGCAATCCGTGTTCCGATCTCTCGGAACCCGGATGGCTATGTCAACTTCTGATCATCCAGAGACAGATGGTCAAGCGGAACGCGTAAATCGCATCCTCGAAGAGATACTTCGAGGCTACGTCCAATCGTACCCGAATTGGAGCGAGTTTTTATTGATGGTTGAATTCACCAATAATAACTCGGTGCATGCGTCTACAATGCATATACCGTTCTTCGTGAATGGATTACGCCATCCACGTATACCCACCCAATTAAAGGGATCCTCTCGTTTAAGGGGGGGGGGACTCGCACGAGCAAAACCATTTCTGGCTCATGCTCATCACGCATCGAAGTTACAAACGACGCGAATGATGTCGAAGTCGATGCAATCGACATCGAAGATAAGAACAATCTCATGGCAGTGCGCACAAAGCGCACTGAAAATGACATAACAAATGAGTCAGCAGAGGAATTTTTGCTGACTCGAGAATCAGTAATTCATTTCGTACAGGATTCCATTGCTAACGCAGTGAGTCGTCAAAAACGGAACGCAGACAAACATGGAAGAGCAACCGTTCTTTCGTTTAAATTTAATGACCTAGTACTACTCTCTACGTTAAACTTACCTAAGTGTGTAGTCACTAATTTGGGTAGCAGTAAACTGCTACCCAAGTTCATTTGGCCTTTCCGTGTACTGCATCGCAGAGGCAATGCGTACACAGTAGAATTGTCACGTAGGATGCGAACGCATCCTACGTTTTACGTTGGTCAGCTCCGCCCGTACCATCAGTACGCGGTTTTCTTCCGAAGACGGATCTGACCACCCTTTTCAAGAATCCCCAAAAGATTCTTGTGGTAACGAACCAGATTCTCATGCTGAATCTGGAGATTCTATTGTCGGGTCCGAAGATCCTCGAAACCGCGATGAGCTGACGACAGCTCATCACGAAGAGCGTGATATTTCCGTTCGTACTCCAACATGGATTACGCACTCTTTGAACGGTCTTCCAACCGTTCGATATGATGAGCCTGCACCGTCTGCTCTAACGAGCGACACTTACCGCGCTCGTGATCCAGTCCTTCCTCCAATACATGGAGATAGCGATCAAGTTTGTCGATCTTCGACTCTAGATCCGACACACGATTCAGATCAACATTTTCCTCCTCCGCCATAACATTGCTGGATCCCACAGTGGTCAACGTTTCACATCCAAAACCACCGTGATGTGAAGGGGCAGCGAACGAGTTATCTTGTTCGCTGGCTCGGTTATCCACCTTCACATGACAGCTGGGAGCCTCGTTCCCAGCTGATTGTTGACGTTGAGGGCCTTGTCCGTCAGTATGACGAGATCCATCCGATGGACCAGAAGGTCCATCGAAAAACACGCGCCCTTGGCGCCTGTAAAATCGATTGCAAGACGTCAATCGCATCGCGCATCTCGATAGAGATGCGAGCCCCCCCCCAGGGCGAAGAAAGGGAATAGACGTCCCCTTTTACTCGGTTCGTGTTGTCAACAACACACGGACAGGGATTACCCCACGTGAGGCATGGAAGTCCTGCCACACGTGACAACCGATGCAATTTTTACCTTGCACCGGTTGGAATTCGTTTCTCAAACTTAACGCGAATCGCGTTAAGTCTTTGAAGCCAGGCTTCGCGTCCAATGTCTTTGACATTGCGAATGAATGCGCTCCAAGCTTTCAAAAGCGAGACTTTATCTCGCTTATTAATGTCACTATATTATCGATGCTTAAAAAAGTATCGAGATAAAAATCTCCCTACGCGCGAAAGTTCTTCGCGCTGGGATCAAGGCCATGTAGAGTTGTCGCAAAAATTAAGGGATATTATTGTGAGGAGTAGTCTCTCCTGACAAGATATTAATTAGCTGCTCGGGCAAAAGCCACGGCTTCTTCTCAAGGCTCAGACGAGACATTTTGTGTCTACAATCCCCTGAGTGGTACCCACTGAAGCAGGGGTACCACAAGAACTTTTATTACGATGGCTTACGCCATCGTCATCACCACGCACAGAAATATATGCGAGTGACGGCACGGGAGACGGTGCTGACGATGAGGAATCATCCTCATCGTTGGAACCGAACATGCTGTAGCGAATGCTACCAGCACGTCTACTCGAATGAGCCCCCTCATTCGAAGGGTCATTGTCAGCCGCCTGACGATGATCAGGTGACTGTTCTATTCTCCCCGAGTCGGCCATTTCGTCTGACTCGCATTCGTAGTCGACCTCTTAAGAGGGGCCGCATTCACGTGGTGTATAACCATGTGCACCGCAACATTTAGAGTTGCGTGAGAAGATGACACTACGGCAGACGAAACGTCTGCCGTAAGAGACAATAACGCGTCGCCCGCGGCTGCATGAACCGCAGCCGATGGCGCCGCCCTATTCGCATACCGCATGGACTTGTTAACCATGCGATAGAACTAAAAATGATGAATCTGACCAATCAACATCCTTTTTTAAAGTGGTCTTATAGTGACCACTCTACCCAATGACAGTCAGAGTGATTGTCGCTTAAGAAAGGAGTGATGTAACGGGGTGCATCGTTACATGAAATTAACACTTAAAGGTTGTTAATTAATATATTATCTAAAAGGTAGATAATATTTGATGAATATTACTTTACATGGTAATATTCTAAAGGCTTATTCATTGGTAGATATAGACCATTATATCTACTTTCTCCGCGGCCCAGTCAGCGCTGGACGCGCGCAAAGAGAAAGACAGATAAGACTTTTAGTACATATTTTTGTATTAGTTTATAATTAAGTTAGTATTAAATAGATAGACAAGAAGAACTTAATTATATTAATACAGTTTTCATTTAACTCTCTTTATAACAAGCGTTCTAAAGAGAAGACTTCCTCTGCACGACAAGTGTACGTGAACTGACGTGAGGCACCACTCGCACTGAGGCAGTGCGAAGTGGACTTGTACTGAAGCTGTACAAGTCGGTAGTGCCCCGTTACAGGCAGCTGTTGTCTTATTTCACTCTCAAATCATTTACGCATTGAGGCAGCTGTTGCGCTGACAGCTACCTTTTGTGACAGCGAGTCTTAAAGAAACCTCTAATTCTTCTTGTTCTATCTCTACTCAAAATGTAGCAGGCTTCATCGCTCCTGAAGTCAGAGGAAGACTTATTGACTCAAAGACTCTCTTAGTTCTATAAAACTAATATATTAAATAATTTAGGGAGTCGTACAGGCTATTTAAGCTTAATAAATCCTAGTTCAACGGGATTTAGAGGTTCGTAGAACCAAGTGGCAACTAGTGCCCAAGAGTATATACCTCAGAAACGCTTCTATCTCTTACAGATCAATGCGCAAGCCTTAGGAAGGCACTTAACGCTTTAAGATCAAAAAAGGAACTGCACTTTTTTAGTTAATTAATCTAAAACGTTACCCTAGCCAATCAAAACAAGATTTCGGCCGCCAGATTTATATCTGGCGGCGACCACATTTGTTACCCATAATAAATGGGATTTAAGTAATTAACTATTCTAAAATTAGATAAAAGGGTAATTTACCCATAAACTAAATGTACCACAGCAACGGTTTTCCAACCGATGTGTGCCCCATTACACCCTCCCCCATCAGACTATTGACACCGAGTGATAAGCTATGCTTCATTTCCTCTTTGAGGTTAAAACCCAAAAAGCTAATCGTTCGGTTGTGTTTTTTATTCCTTTGTCTCATGACAATCAAGCGTGAGTCACAGACTCTTTGTACCTTCCTCGACGATGAAGGAATATTAGACTTCGAAAGTCGCTCTGTATCAGAAAAGGAAGAGAAAGAGCGTCGTTCTTTCACGCCTTCTACTCCGGATGAATGCCGGCGGGCTTCGAATCCGTTCCCAGAACGTGGTGCCGCTGATGTCTTAACTGCATTGAGCAGGACACAGGACCCTGAGTCCAACATCATTACGAATCCGCTTGATGACGAGCAAGAGCCGGCAATCCTCATAGATGAACAAGCTCGTCGTCGAGCTGCCGAGATAGCAAAAGCCAAAGCTCATTTTTTAGTGAATATAGATTCACTCCGCTTAGTGCGGACGAGCGTCTCAAAGAGATAGCGGGTCACAGGTTGGCCATCCGGGTCTCCGGTGACCCGGCAAGGACGCTGGAGGAGATCGCTGCTCGCGACTCTCTTCATGTGCGATACCTTTCGCCAAAGGTAGAGACGCGAATTCAGTATTTGACGCGTTTACGTGATCAAGCCCGTGGGGCTTCGGTGACCTCCATGAGGGAAATTCCGACCGTTTTGTTTCCGAACGAAATAAGGAGTGATAACGAAGTCTCATTTGAGAACTGGGCCCACCGGGCAAGCCACCTTTCGTAATGTTTGGAATATCAGAGAGTCTACCGATGCGGCTGAAGTTCGTTTGGAACGGAAGCTTCGCTTCGATTTCGCCAAGATTAAGGTTAAAGGTCTGTTACGTTCGGCATTTATGCCACACATGAAGAAAGGTCTAGCCGATATATCAGTGCTTCGGTTGACCGTACAACCAAGGATCGAAGCCGCACGGAGGCTTTAGATTCACCTAATTCCACGTTTAGTGGTGGGAAGCGTCGTTTGACGCGAGTTGACCCTGAGCTTGGCGCTCAAAAACGTCAACGGCGTACGGGCAATCTTGCCGAAGAGGTACCTCGAATTCCCAAGAGATTTCGCAAGAGGGGTACCCTAGCCACTTCACCAGATACTGATATTGACCCTCACGACGACGTCGCTTTAAAAAGTTTCTCCACATAAAACTGAAGGTTCCCCCGCGCATCAAGCAGCCCGGGAGGGGGCCGAAATTTCGGCGGAAGCATTTGATGCTTTACGGCACGAGGTGCAACTTCTTCGTGAGGTCCTTGCTCGGGTTGAGAGCTCTTTTGAGGCGGTTCGGGACCGTCTTTCGACGCTGGAACGCCAGCAGCCTCGTTTAGAGAGCCAGTTGGATATCCTGGAGAGGATGCAACAATCTGCGGCACGGCGGCCTGTCTTGGCGCAAGCGCCTTCAAGTCCACGTGGGAAGGGTCCCGATAAGCAAGCCAACGTAAAACACTGGGTGTGTACGCAGCTTGCTGGGAAGGGTCCCGATAAGCAAGCCAACGTTAACACTGGGTGTGTACGCAGCTTGCTGGGAAGGTTTAGCGTATAAGCTAGGCCCTTCTTGGCCACAACCGTAAATGGTCTAATAAAGCGCGGGCGCAATTTGGTCTTGAAGACCGCGGAAACCAAGTTGGTAGGTAGGTTTTTAGCGTTTAGTAAAACTCGGTATCCGACCATATAAGAATTAATACAGCTTCTGCCTTTGGCATCTGCTTGTTCTTTTTGTTTGTCTTGGCTATCAGCCATCGTATCCCTTACATGTCTTAAGACACTAAATCGCGTCGCGAGAAACTCGCTTACTTGTTTCCGAACGGAAAAAGGGCTGATATCAGCAAGCCTATCGGCCAGTTCCCCCCCACCAAGCCCTGAGCCACGCAGTGGTATGATTAATGGAACGCGTGGGTGGATAAAGCCGTTGATATAAAACGGAGTAAAGCCTGGAGAAGCATGTACAGTGTTATTTAACACAAACTCCACTTCTGGGAGCATTGAGCTCCAGCGCTTTGGTGTCTGAGCACACACGCTGCGTAAAACGTCTTCAATGACGCGATTGACACGTTCAGTTTGACCATTGGTCAAACTGAACGTGACCATCGGTCTGCGGATGGTCCGCAGTGGACATATCCAATCTGGTGCCAAGCACTCGGAAAATTGATTTCTAGAATTTACCCGTGAAACGGAGGTCCCGATCAGAGACAATTGCCACTGCCAAACCGTGTTGTCGAAACATGCGATTAATAAACAGCCTTGCTGTACCCTCTCCATCAATGAAATCCGGCACGACCGCAAAGTGAGCCATTTTGCTCAATCAGTGAACAAAGACCACTATGCCGGAATTACCGGCTGAATCTTTCGGTAGACCGAAAACAAAATCCATAATAATGGACTACAACAACCTATGGGTACGGGAAGGCTCGCCAGTGGCGCAGAGGCATGCGCCGAGGGTTAAATCCGTTGGCAAATTTGAATAGCAATCGTATGTGCTGACCCATTTATAAAGTTTGAGCCACCAATAAAACTGGCTTATAGAGCCGTAGGTCTTTTCTCTACCGAGATGTCCACCAAGGACAGTATCGTGTGCCTCATAGAGGATTCGGTGCTTTTTGACACAAAATGCCGGTGTCGAATGGGTTCTTCTATTTACAAGCTTTGTATTATATCATGAGGGACAACGACGCAAGGAGGATCCGCAGCGCCCGTATACTAAAGTAATCGGTCTATATCGATAGTAAAACGATGTTACCCTGCACGCAAACGTACCGAGGATTGAATACCCGATTCAGAGTTCTTTAGAGCTCGTAGCAGAGCTACACACTGTTCATCCTTGGCGCAAGTCGAACGGATTAATTCAGTAATAGGCGACACTACCAGTCGTTAAATAAGAGAGATCATAATCCAGCCTGCGTGATAACGCGTCCGAAAGCATTCTGCTTGCCAGGCGTATATTTCACCTCGAAGTTGTACTCGGGGAAAGGATAGCCATCGGGCCATTCTCTCGGAGAGATAGCGCGACTTAGTCGCCGTGCGTAATGACGCGTGATCTGTATATATTACAAACGGCTGAGAGCCGAGCAGTTGAACTCTGAATATGACGAGAGCATACCTCATAGCAAGTCTTTTTATGTGATTAGCTGGGTAATTCATTTCCACAGCTTTAAGCTGTCTAGACTCGAACGCGATAACACGTAAACGCCCATTAACATCTGTTGGTTACAGAGCACTGCCAATGGCAAAATCCGAAGCGGCACAGACGACACTGAAACGCTAACTTGGATTTGGCAGTGCCAGGATCGGGGCATGGATAAGACTATCATTGCTTGCAAACCATTATGTTCCGTGCTAGTCCAGCACCATTCTGTATCTTTTTTAAGGAGATTAGATAATGGCCTTGCCATATCAGCGAAATTTTCGCTATATTTGTGTAAATAATTGGTGAGACCCAACCACTTACGCAATTTTTTTGGATTTTATGAACCGGCCAATCTACTATGGCTTTTATCGTAACGTATCCGCTCCAAGGCCTCGCTTCGCAAGAAAGCACCCTAAGAAGGGAATTTTTTCTGCGCCAAAAATACATTTAAATGCATTGACATACAATTTATTGGTGCGCATACACTCGAGCACTACTCGCAAATGGTCTAAATGGTCCTTCCATATCCAAGCGACCCTGCTCCGTACGACTTTAGACAAAAATGTCATCAAAATAAGTCTGTGCACAACCTTGATGAGGGCGGAACAGTTGCGTCACTAGACGAATAAATTTGGCAAAGGCGTTAGAAAGCCCTTGTGGCATAACAAATCACTCCCATAGTAGACCGCTTGGGGTGCTGCAAGCTCGCGTGAGCAGTTGATAGTAACTATCGACCAAGTCAAGTGCGCTGTACATTATACATCCCACCATATTGCTCTGAAGAACATCCTTTCTAGAAGTGGGGGTTTGAGCTGGTATAGTGGCCGCATTAAGCTTATTAAAGGCATGTACAATGTGTCATTTGCCATTTAGCTTTTTGACACAAAATGTTGGTGTCGAATGGGAAGATTTGCTTCCTAGCGCTATTCCCGCCTCGTGCTCAGCACGGAAGAAATCGTCAATGACGTCAAACTGTTCCCTTGGTAAAAGCAACTGTCGTGTGACACAGTATTTGGTTCCCGGGACTAAGTCAATTTCATGACAGACACCTCTATTCGGAGGTAAAACAGATTGTGGATTGGTACATACCACATCTTGGAATTCCTTAATCAAGGAATAAAATGGACCCGTAGGACCTTTAAGGATCGATGACTCATTTCGCGCATAAAGTGCAGCTTTGTGTTATCCAGGACAGCTTCGTCTAGAAGTGACGATAAGTTTAACTCAACCATAGGTCGAATGACCACCATTTCAGATAAGTCACCTCGACCGCACTCATCAATAGACATTTCGTCTAGCTCGAAAAGAGCACGGCTCGACCGCACTCATCAATAGACATTTCGTCTAGCTCTAAAAGAGCATCTAACGAGGGGATTGCCGCAAGGCTAACTTTTCCCTCAACGTTACCGTTTACGCCATTTACAAGCGTATAAACTTGCTCACTCGTATCACTTTGTGAGGGTATACACGCTGCGTGTCCATCCTGTCTTGGAGTGGAGACAATAAGCCTCTTAGAGGCCGGGACGTTCACGTCCCCGAATTTCCAGCTTGTATTGGTTTTATACCAGACATGGTGTTTAATTCGACATCTGACAAGGTGTTTGGTAACTCAACTTCCTTTACCAGGAATGGTTACGTATCGCTTCACGTGCATTAGAAGGGTTTGACCCAAAATGCCCTGGCGAGCCGCCAATCGTGTCATTATTGACACTCAGTATGGTGCCACTTTAAACGACCGTACTCGGTGGACTTAACGTGCCACTCCACGTATCTCAGGGGTATTGAACCCCTTTAGGTCCTGGCGAACCGCCAATAGTGTCACTACTGACACTCAGTATGGTGCCACCTCGGCCGACCACACTTGGTGGATTATACGTACCACTTCACGTATCGCAGGGATGTTTCACCCTTCATGACTCTGCCTTAGGCCAGCAATCCTTTAGCATTAAGTGAATCGTTATTATAACGAGTGTCACTCGACGGAATACGTGCCGTTCCACCCTCTTTTTCTAAGTCGGGCTCAGAATTAATGTTTTCATTATTGGAGTTTGTTAACTAAGACAGTTCAATGTCTAAAACAACACTTACAGATTTAGTGAGTGATATGCGCCAAAAGCGCTTTTGTTGCCTAGCAAAGACGGGTCCATGAATTTCAAAACTTTGCTAGAACCATTGCGCGTGGCGCCTAAGGTTTTAGAACTTCAATCGATCCATGGCTCATGGCGTTCAAGCCAGGCCATACCAAGGATGAGGTCATATTTCGAATCCAAATCAAGGATGAGACAGCATTCCATACTGTCAAGGTCCAGAAACTTTATAGCAAAGTTCAATGGAACTTTAGGAATAGTGACACGAGTCCCAGTCGCTAAGCGAACAGTGATTGTATCACTTTTTATGCGTTTTGAACGCCTCAACGTATTGTTAACTTTCTTTAAGGGAAAGGTGTCGAGCATAATTGCAAGACGCTCCTGAGTCAATTCAAATTGACCATGGCTTATGAAAGCCCTTTACACTCGCTTAAGCGACTAACAAGCCTGGCTTGAGCTCACGCCCCGTGCCATTGCGTACCAAGCTTATTGAGGCTAGGTCCTGCTTACTCTCATCCCCTAGAGTCAACAGAGCCTAGGTCTTTCCCAGTAGGGTGCCCCGCTCCAACTGGGTATCGACGTTTTCCTGCACCGTACCAGATTTGTGTATAGGTCGGATTTGGTGTTCTTTCGAGCTTTACGCGTATTTTGTAGGGACAGGCCGGTCGGAAGTTTTTGTGCTGTTTAACAGCTTGAAAAGGCTCTTCTCCTTCCTCAGCGTGGCTTAGATCCATGGGTTCGGGTCTATTAGATGGTACCCATGCGCTCGAAGAGCTTGTTCTTTTGACAGGCGTGCTAACGCGAGCAGACATAAAGTCGATTTCAACGCGTAGCGCTATGACAATTGCCTCTTCAAAAGTAGCAGGATGAGATCGGAATAACTTCGTCCGGACAACGCGCTCATTAAGACCCCCATAAAGATTGTTACAATTATTGCTTCTTGCACCGGGTCTTGATGCATAGATGCAATGAAAGATCTCATCTCCTGAACAAAGTCCCCTAGGACTCGTTTACCCTGTCGAATCGCTAGGAGCCGTGCTCGCATGCGAAAATCCTGATCAGGCGGTGCAAACATACTAGTCATTTGCTGTTTCAGCGAAACCCATGAAGGGAAAGTGTTGTTTATGGACGAACTGTACGATAGTGCCCACTTTATCACTTTACCTCTGAATTTGGGAATGGTCATAGCCTCCTTTTGCCGTTCTGTTAAGAACAAGGCGGAATCAATGGACATCTCCATCTGCTTAATACAAAAGGGAGATGTTTCCCTCTTTTCTCTCACATTGACAACTAAACGGCGAGCCTTCGGCTTTGAATCAGGTACAGAGATATACCGGGTTGGCACAGATGCCGCTAAGTGATCTTGTACCTGGCTGACCAGGGGGGCTTTATATCGCATGAAGGATTCAAGCCTTGCAAGCAGGACCTCTGGTACCTGGGCGATAATGAACTCCACATGTTCAAGCCTAATTAAAGTTTTGAGCTTGTCGTAAGCTTCGCGTTGCGCCTCTTAAAATCGCTTCTATTTCAGTGAGAAAGCAGTCTTGTAAAGACTCAAGCGAAGATTGACTACGGGTGCTACCAGGTGTAGCGGAGCTACCTCCCTCCTGAAGTCAGAGGAAGACATATAGACTTAAAGAGTCTCTTAGTTCTATAGAACTAATGAATTAAACAACCCAGGGAGTCGTACAAGATATTAAAGCTTAATGAATCCTTGTTCAAGGGATTCAAAGGTTTGTAAACCAAGTGGCAACTAGTGCCCAAGAGTATATCTTAGAAAAGCTTCTATCCCTTACAGATCAACGCGCAAGCCTTAGGAAGGCACTTAACGCTTTTAAGATCAAAAGGGGAACTGCACTTTATTAGTATTTAATCTTAAATCTTATCCTAGCCAATCAATATAAGATTTCGGCCGCCAGATTAATATCTGGCGGCGACCACATTTGCTACCCATCATAAATGGGATTTAAGTAATTAGCTATTTTAGATTAGGATAAAAAGGTATTTTATCCATAAAGTAAAGGTACCACAACAACGGTTCTCTTACCGATGTGCGCCCCATTACAAAAAGTTAAGTTGTATCAAATTGTTTAGTTTCCTACGTAACAATCTTCAATCTACTACTGAATTGGTTGTATTAACAACTAATTAAGGATGGCGCCTTGTTGCGCACCACACAATCGTGTCTTATAACGAATGGCGGAGCCAATCAATAGAGCTAATGTCCTATTGCTTATTACCAAATTTAATTATATTGGAACTATATGAGTCAGAATTAATAAAAATAATAGATTTGTACTTCTCTTTTTCCACGCATAGGAAATAATATTTATTATTCCTCTTATATGAATAATAGGTTTGTAGCATGACACCCGTTGCATCACCCCTTAACCACCACTCACTATAGAGGATTAGATAGGGTAATAAGAAATACTATCACGTTTTTCTCTGTAATTTTGCATTATTGGTTTTATCACAATACCGATTTAATTTGCATTATTTACTTTGACCAATATTAACATGGCGACAAATAAGTCTGTGCGCGTGGCCCGTGCGGCCGCAAAGCTGGAAGCTGCACGGATCAGTGCAGCTGTTGGTAATGCAAATTGGGTAGACGCTAATGCGTCTACTGCGGAAAACACGTCACCTCCTACATGATTGGAGGTGACTGAAATATGACATCTGTCGATGACATTACAGGTGACGGCGAAAAGTCACCTGCTACATCAATTGTGATTGACTGGTCCAAGTCACCGGTATCACCCCACTCATTGCTACTATTAAGGCCGCCGGATCACCCGGGGCCGAGTCCGTTAAACATTTGGGTTCTAACGTGACAACCAGAGAGGTGATGACGAGGTTGATCGACTCGTCAGGCCTCTTTGGTGGGGAGTCATGTTGTCGTGAAGGTGGTGTGCTGCTGCTGCTGGTTCTAGTTTGCATCACCAGGAAAAGAGTGATTTTAGGGATCGCTCCAAGGGCCAAGTTAACGTTAACGTTAACGTGAGCCAACTGGAGAGGCAGCGCAAATCGTTGCAGTTCGCTCCTGGAAAAGATGCCTTGGTTTTTCTCTAGGGTTACCTAATTCGTTGGTCTGGTATGACCGACGATCGATACCATAATCCGCTATTCGACTCCTCGAGACTTCACAAGCCTGGTGAGGATGGGACGGAATTTTTCATCAATGCTTTTCCCGGCATCGGTGGTATTCTTGTAATCGGGCAAAGGATGTCAATCCTTTATTCCAAGCTTGGATAGCCTTTGTACAGAATGTGCAAAATGTAGGTCGTGAGGTCTGGCTTGACAAGCTAAATCATTTCCGTGAACAGTTCGAGAGACGGACCGTAGTCGGTGCACGCTATAGGTTGCACCGTTTTTCTAGAGAGGCAGGTATTTTTTTTCCTTGCCTATCGTAAGGGGACTCATGCCCATGCTGTATTATGGGTGCAGGTCATGCCCCTAAGGAAGCATATTCCCTCAAAAGTCATCATTGGAGGACGCTCATCTCTTACGAGATGCGTCAAGGGATTGAGAACCTCCAATCCTTTTACGAGCGCGGGAAGCGCTCAATCTTTGATGGACCTTCTGTCGAGGAGAATGGGTCTCGTCGTACTGCAGTACGAGAGCCGGAACGTCAAACATCAGTTAGTAACGAGATTCCCAACTATCATGCGAGGGTGGATACCTTTGCCAACGAACGAGATAACTCGTTCGGACCCCCTTTACCTCCCAGTGGCTCAAGAAGCTTTCAACAAGAAAACGCTTCTCACCACTCGAATCCGTCAATGGATGTGGAGAGGGAGGAAAAATTGTGTTCGCCTCATTTGACGAACCCGAATCAACACCGTGATTTGGATGACACCCTTCACTATTCGAGGGACGATATTGATCACGAGCGATTCCGTCGCCGCGAGTAAGCGGTGACGGTTGATAATGTTTCTCGTGACCAGTTGAAAACTTTTGCGCAGGTTGCGACTGATCAACTGGCGAACGAAAGGACACATCAGTCCCTTCAAAACGAGCTGGTGACAGCTCGTCAGCAGATCTCTTCCATGGAGAAAAGAGTAAAGCATCTGGCTTGTGAGAAGCAGACTCTGTTCCGAGACCATAACGCTTTAACTCGGAACCATCAGGCACCAGAACGGTCTAGGGCATCCATCAGGCTTTGGTGGATGATCTAGACCGTTCTGGTGTAATCCGGTATAAGAAAAGTCTCGTACTGATGGTACGGGCGGAGACGCCCATATAAAATGTAAGGTGCGTAGCATACTACTAGGCAACTCGATCGTGCACGCATTGCCTTGACGATGTAGTACACGAAACGGGCCGATATACCTAAGCAGTAATATATTACTGCCTACATTTGTCACATATTTTGGTAGGTTTGTTGCAGACAGTAGGACTAGGTCATTAACATTTAATGAAATTATCTTTGCTCTTCCATTTTTGTCAGAGTTCCGTCTCTGTCGGTCCACCAGATCAGCGACGGAATCCTGTACAAAACGGACCACTGCCTCTAGCCAACAGGAAAATTACCTGCTGACTCTGTTTTATTTTTGTTTTCTATGCGACCGGCTTGCACTGCGGAGATATCAATAATTTTTTTATTGAGAGTATTATCGTTCTTATTAAAATTATTGATTTCGATGATGAGTCTATAAGCATCGTTTCAAGGTCAGTAACAGCATTATTTTTATTAGTGAGTTTGTCCACTTCAATGTTATTAAATCAACGCTGACATCCTTCCTATTCGCTAGAAGGATCTTTGCTCGAGCGAGTCCCGCCCCCCTTGAATAAGAGTTTCTCTCAAACAAGGTGGGTTTACGTGGATGGCGTAATCCGTTCACGTTAAAAGGATGTATGCTTTGTAAAAGAATGCACTGGATTGTTGATGGCCAATTCTACCATCGGCAGGAACTCGCTCCAACTCGTAAGAGAGTGGACGTATGCGCAAAGTATCATTTCGAGAATACAGTTCGCCCGCTCCGTCTGACCATCTGTTTCAGGAGGATCAGAAGTTGACATTTTCAACTGTGTTTAAAATGATTTGAACACAATTTGCCAAAATTCCGCCGTGAATCTAGGGTCTCGATATGAGACGAGCTCACGGGGTAGCCCATGAAATTCGGAATATCGTGTCTTTCTGACATGATCACAGCCTTGGGATGTGATCGACTCTGATACTGCAGCAAGATGCACCAATTTGCTGGATCGATTAGCAAAAACAAGGATACCGTTTTTATTGTGATTGTCGTCGGGAAATCCGAAGACGATGTTCATAAATATGGACTGCCAACACTCTGCCGGAACAGGCAGATGTTGTATCGGAGCACGGGATTAAGCACTGGGCTTCGCCCGTTGAAAACTTCGCAAGCACGTACCTACTTGCAGGCGAACTCGTACTGGCGCGGCCGCTAGAAGTCGCGGCTTATGGTATAATGAGTTTTCTTACGTCCAGTAGGCTTTTTGGTGCATCATAACACTCATACATGATGCGCAAACGCATATCATTATGGGTGGGGGTGACGACACGAGATGTGTCGCCAGCAATGGCTGTGTAATTTAGTAAGCCATTGCGGGTTATGTATCGATTTGTTGAATATCGCTTCAATTTTAACAATCCTATTAAGGATTGTTGGGATGGATTTCCAAGTGAATCCATCAACCCTTTTAAGAGCCTTATCTTCTTGATAAGCTCTTCTAATATCGTCAAGTAATGCTGACGACGGAACACTTATTGTTGCAACAATGGCCCCATGATCACTGTACGCTTGCATAGCCGGCTCAAAATCGGGCTGGCATGAAAGAGCATCAACGGCGACGTTAAATCGTCCTGGTTTTTGTTCCACAAAGAAGTTGTTCTCCGCAAAGAAAGACAACCATCTCGCCATTCTTTGCGAGGGGTGTAGACTGTTTACGGCCGTGCATAAAGATGCATGGTCCGTATAGATAATGTACGGTCTATCTCACAAGAGATAGAACCTAAACTGAGCGAATGCATATTCAATGGCAAAAATTTTCGTGTCGTGCAATATATCATCGTACTGCTTACCCTTGAATGTGTATTGGATATCAACTCCACGTTTCTTAACCGTTTCAGATGCACTTGCTGCTAGGCGCACTGTCATCCTCGTTAGAGAGATATCGCCCCTTTATAAATTATGTCTTTGCGATCTTCTAGCGATTGGCGTCGAGTAAAATCGTTCGACGCCCCACAATTGACTAGGGACTTATTTGGCAATTTATTTGACACTTTATTTTTAGTGTAATGAGGTAAACCTCATCCCCTGGGGCAGTTACACACAATGTTTGCGTGTGAGGAGCAACTTTCGTCAAATGGCCTGCAAATCCTTTTGACGTTGCTGGATCAGTAAAGCGCTACGCACCTACTGACCCCGACCGTTTTCTTTGGCAATCTGCGTCGCCGTTGCGATTTTGCGAAGCGTCGGATCCGCGTCCTCCTCTGTTCCTAAAGAGAGGTAGGACTTTTGCAGTGGTTTTAGGCACTGGCCATGGGATACTACACTCATAGGTCCGTCTTTTGACAACGATTTTTGGAATCGCTTGTAACTTGAAGATCGAGGTTTCTCGATCTCGGCATACGAGAGGTCCATGAATTCTATGCCTTCGTTTTCTTGTCGTCTTGGCGGACCATAAATACCAGAGTGGACATATGCCTTTTTAAGACTTAAGTACTCTTATTCCGCTATAGAGATCGCTTGGTCGAGTGACTCCTGTTCAAGCCGGAAAAGGAGAGTCTTAACAGGACCGCTTGCAAGACCTTAAATAATCACAGATACCTGCGGCTGCTCGTAAATTGGATGACTTACGAAACAACTGACCAGATTATCGTGTATATTGGGCATAAGCGTGAATGTCACGATTGCCTTGCTTCAAATTTAGGATCTCGGCTCGACCCTGGATTAAGCACGTGGCGGCTCAAATGTTTGTTTGAGCCGGGTCCTAAATACCTCATACGACCCAAAAACTAATGAACCGTGAACCTTGAGCCACAAGGTAAGTTGGACATGCCAAATTTCACTTTCGTCGCATCATTACTGATTTGGCGAACTTCTATGGTGTCGTCTAATTCGACGAACCATCTCAAAAAGAAGTCGCCTTCGACTGCCTTAACCTTAGAGAATTCGATCTTTAAGCTTTCGGATCGGCGCGTAAGTGTCGACCCATTAGCAGCATTTGCATGCTGCTGTCTCAACAGCTCCAACTATTGAGCACCCTATTCTCTCAACACATCTGCGTGTTGCGAGCCTTGCTGATGAAGCTAGGCTACTTTCTCTCGGGCCGCGTCGAGATCTTGTCGTATGAACTCGGCTATGACCGCATGCTGTTCATCTCTTCTCAGAGTGTACAGCATGGGGCCATCGGCTGGCTCGCCTACGACCAAACTCATTCGTTCGATCTCTCTACATTGAAGCTCATTCAAATGAGCATATCCTTCACGCGTGGCGTGATAACCTTTTTGAGGGGCTGCAAAGCTCCCTCTTTCTACATCCACCATGTCCATATTGAATGGAATGCGCGTAGGTCGCTGAACGGACTACGAAGTGTTACCAGGTGTTACGGGGCACCTTTCACTCTACTAAATTTCTAATATTAATAACTAACTAAGGATGGCGCCTCCTTCCGCACCGCACAATCGTGTCTTGTAACGATTGGCGGAATGATTTAGACTTAAATCAAACAATCAATGCAGCTAATGTCTTATTGCATCAATATTACCAAATTTGGAAATATTGGAATTATTTAAATCAAAATTGATAAAGATAATAAGTCTGTACTTCTTTATTTATTTCTTCTCCTAGGAAATATTTTCTTGTGATTACTCTTATATGAAATAATACTTATGTATCGGGTCACCCCGTTACATTACTGAATCTTTGTTCAAGTGACTCAGTGAATCATTGATTAAGTGGCAACTAGTGCCCAAAAATATATGCTTTAGAAGGCGTCTGACTCTTACAGATCACATCGCAAGCCATAGTTCTTATCAGTACTAGTCAACCTTGCACTGATTACAGTGTAGGTGAGGTGCCTCGTAGCTTTACGTACACAAACGTACGGAGGAAGGTTTTTTATGAAGCTTAGAGTATTAAGCTTAAAGGTCTAGACTAAGCCTTCAGAATACATAAAAAGTAAAACTGTATTAATATATTAAGTTTCCTACGTAACGATCTTCTATATAAGAAAGGCACGGAGAACTCCTAGACAAAAGGAGAATTGAAGTTTAGTTTTGTTTGAAAGATGAAATGCTTTGACCTAATTAACCTCTAAAGTATCTGCCACCAGATCCGTATCTGAAGGCTGGCTGATACGTGGCTTACACCATTAATTAATATGACATCACACATATAATTAAATAGACGATATTATCATGTGGTGTGTACCATACCACAGTAACGGGTAATAGCCGACGCATACTCCGTTACATTCTCCCCCACCAGACTGTTAATACCATGATTCGGCACTCGTCTTTATTTTCCCTTTGAGGTCTGGGTCAAACAGCTAAGCTTACGTTTCATTTGAAATATTACATCCCAAGTGAGTCACCGACTTTCAGTTCTTTCATTAAATATTAGGGAGTACGTGGACTACAATTGTCACACTTTGCTGAAAAACAAAGGATTGAAATTTTAATCCCCCACGCTTGAGCGTGAAGACGATCTCGTCGGGCGCCAACTTCGTTCCCACAACGTGGTGTCATGAATGTTCTAGCTGCATTACGCATAACACCGATTCTAAAATCCAATACTGAACCGATTCCGCTCGATGAAGAGCAGAAAGCAAGCAATCATCAAGGATGAATAAGTTCGTCACCGAGCTAAGGACATTGCGAAAGCAAGAGCGCATATTCACATCAATTAGTGTGAAGGTGTGCCTCCGAGAGGTTGCGGCTAATCGTTGGCAACGTGGATCTCTGGATAAGAGCAAGGAACGATGGAGAGATCACAACACGCGGCGTTCATCATGACAGATATTTCCGCAGATTATACGCCAAGCCTGTATCTGACACGTCTGCCTATTCAAGCACGTAGCGCTCAAAATTGTCAACGGCGTAAGAACAATTTCGCCGAAGGTGTACCTTATACCCTTATTCGTTTACAACGAGAGATTCTCGCGCCACCATCTCAAATACTGGTATTAACATAAGCTCTTTAACGTGGAATAAAAGGTTTCCTGTACGTCGAGGAACGCAGCAGGGGTTCGAAACTTCTGGGGGTATTTCGTTGCTATAAAGCACGAGGAACAATTTTCTAGGGATACTCTTGCTCTAGCTAAGAGCACCCTCGTCGGGATCAAAAAACCGTCTTTTGACGTTAAAGCGTGATCAACCTCGTTCAAAGGATTCCTCGGCAAAATAACTTTGTAACTTCGGGATAAATATTCAGATATCTTAAATGTTGGTTAGCTAGACATCCTGATGAGGATGCAGCATGCTGCAAGACGGCTGTCTGTCTCAAAGCAAGAACCTTAAATCCACATATGAATGATCCCGATACTGCCAACGAGTATTTACAATGCTTCCGTTGTAATTCAGCGTAGAAGCTAGTTTCTTCTTCAGCATGACCGTAAATGGTCCAAAAAAATGCGGACGCATTTTGGTTTTAAAGGCAGCAGACACTACTCTGTACGTATATTTCTTAGCATTTAGCAAGATTCGGTCAATTGCCGCACAAGAATTATTACAGCTTCTGCCTTTGGTAATCGCTTGTTCTTTTTGTTTGTATGGACTTGCAGGCATTGCATCAAGCTCATATCGTAAGACAATTGCTCGCGTTGCGAGAACTCGCTAAACTTTTCCTTAACAAAATAAGGCTGATAGCAACGATGCGATTGCCTGTGCCTTCCCCACCATGCCCCGAATGACGTGGTGGTATCGCTTGCGAAACGCGTGAGTGTGACAGGCAGCTCACATAAAACGGAGTATAAACTGACGAGGCATGAACAGCGTTGTTTAACACAAATTTAACAACAGGGAACATTGTGCTTGAGCGACCAGGTAGATACTGCGGCTTCAGTGACGCGATTGACATGCTCCATCTGACCATCGGTCTGCGGATGAACCTCTGTGAAACTTTCCAATCTTGTGTCATGCAATTGCAGGATTCATAATTTCTAGATCGCACTCGTGAAATTGGTTTCTATCAAGACAATTACCACTGCAAACCCTGTTGTTGAAAAACGCGATCACTAAAGTCTTAGCTTTACTTTCACCATCAATGGTATCCGGCACAGCCGCTAGACAAGCTATTTTGCTTAAACGGTCAACAAAGACCATGATTCTATGTTGCCTTCCGAGCTTTCTATTAGGCACAACACAAAATTCATAAAATGGACTCCTAACTCCTAGTGGATACATGCAAGCTGGCAAGTTGGTGTAGTTGCATCCGCAGAGGGTTATTCCGATTGTACGTCTCGCTTGTGCGCTCATATGTACTGATCTATATATTTAGGTGAGCCATCAGTAATTTTGGCTCACCGAGCCGTAGGTTTTTTCTCGACTGAGATGACCGCTCAAGAGCGGTATCATTCGCCTCTAGAGGATCCGAAAATATGACTTCTCATGAAAAGGAGCTAAGATGCGCGGAGGATCCGCTGTATCCGTGCAATAACTTAAAAACGCAGTTATCGATAGAGTATCTATGTAATTTTGCACTCAAGCCTACCAACAACTTAATGTCCGAGTCTTTAAGCCATTATTTTCAACAGCTTGTAGCAAAGCTGCACGCTGCTCATCCGTGGCTTATGTAAGGAATAAGTCAGTGATTGGCGACCTAACAGTCGTGACATGAGCGAATTCATAATTCAGTAAGCGTGATAAACGTATTAGCCAAGTACTTTGGCTTTCCGAGCTGATACTTCACCCCGAAGTTATATCCCGCAAATAATATAAGACATCGGGCAATCCGCGGCGAAAGGTGAGGCGACTGAGTCGCCGTGGTGAAAGACGTTGGACTGATATGGATCCCAAAAGGCTTATAGCAAAGCAGATGTACTCTAGAGATACTTCATAGCAAGCATCTTCTTGTCATGAACTGAGTAGTTCTTCTCTGCTACTTGTGACAGAGCACTGCCTATACAAGTCAGATGCGTCTTAGACGACACTGAAAGTCCGATCAGGATCGGCCAGAGGCAAGATCGTGGCATTTAGGAACTTTCTATTTCCGCTTTAAAGTGTATTCTAAGTGCTAGTCCAGCGCCCATTAAAATCCTTCTCAAGGAGATTGGAACTAGACGAGTCATACCAGCGTTAGTATTTCTGTGCTTTTACAAGTAGTCGGCAAGGTCAAACCACTCGCATCAATACTTCTAGTTCTTACAAAATGGCCAACAACTACGGCTTTTTCCTTAGCACTGCCTGCTCTAAGGCCTCGCTTCCCAACAAAGCACCGAAAAAGAGTATTTCTTCTTCACCAAAGATGCATTTAGTTGCATGTATACAGCCTTCGTGTCGAGCACTAATTGTAAGTGGTCTATGGGACTGTCGAGCCCTAATCCGCACGGCTATGGACAAATATGTCATGCAAATACGTGTGTGCATAACCTCTACGAGGTAAACAGTTGCGTCACGAAACAATAAGATGTAACCGGGGACAATAGAGAGCCCTTAAGCATAATCTGCCTTGCCGCTCGGGATTCTAACTGCTATAATTGGAGTAACAATAGCTCGCGTGAGCTGTTGATTAATATATTGACAAAGTCGGGCACATTATAAATTGTATAATCTCCATTATTGTCTGTAGAACATTCTCATAAAAATCTAATTTTGTGCCGGCATAGTAGTGCATCAAGCTTATAAGCATGCATAATACGGCATGTATCGTTCGGCTTCTTGACACAAAAATTTGTTGTCGAATGGGAAGTATTATCTCGCGCACCATTCCAGCTGCGTGCTTAGCACGGAAGAAATTGTCAATGACGTCACACTGTTCCTTAAATGAAAGCTACTATGATTTTACGCAGCATTTGGTTAGTACAGGAATGTATCGAGTCAGCATAAATGCTGCTAGGGTCATATACCATTCCTAAAGCTCTTGAACGGCTTATAACCAAAGTTAACCCCATAGAAAAAAACGGTCTGCTCGCTATAAAAAAAACAAGCGATCTCGATGAACGTCTCATTCTATTCTATGTTAAACAGTATTAAAACTGCTAATCTTAATTAGCACGCGGTAACGAGGTGATGAAGTCGACGATTTGTTTGGGAGAATCTGTAACGGGATACACTCTGGTTGTATACCATTAAAGCTGTGTGGTTCCCACCAATTCACGATATTTCCTCTATAATTATATGCGTCATATCATATTAATTAATGATGTAATGCAAGTGTCAGCCACCAGATATAAAGCTGATGGCAGGACTTTATAACGATCATTATGGAGAGGAATGTTAATATTAGAACATAAATAAGTCCAGATTTACTTTGGATCTAAATGCGTTCTGTGCCTTTCTAAGGCTTGCGGTGGGATCTGTAAGAGTCAGAAGCCTTTCAAAGGCATGTACTCTTGGGCATTTGTTGCCACTTCACTCTACAAATCACGGAGTCTATAAACTCCGACTCCTTTCGCTCTACGGGCTTGCATGAATCTTCGAGCTGTAAGTTTACTGGTTCTATAGAACAAAGTGACTCTTTAAGTCAATAAATCTTCCTCTGACTTATGGAGCGAGGTAGTCCCTCTAAACTTTGGATTTGATCTCTGGCAGCACCAAAACTAATTTACTTGAAAAATTTAAACTTCATTATGTTATTTTTGAGGCTTCAGATTCTTTGACTGCTTAAAAGAGCTTTGATGCACACGTCGACGGCGATTTCAGGAACATATCAGGTCCGACTTATTCGACGGATCCGCATTTTGGAAGGCATGTCCTTCGCGAGTTACGAGAGGACTTGAATCATGAACGTGATGATCGGCATGACTTTGACTCGATGTTCAACGCCTTTGAGCCGAACACAAGGATTACTGAGGGGGATTTGCGTTCGCTCAATTGGCAAACGCAAGGACTCTTTGTGACGGGGTGTACCGTTACATGAAATTAACACTTAAAGGCTGTTAATTATTATGTTATCGAAAAGGTACATAATATTTGAAGAAAATTACTTTATATGGTAATAATATAAAAGCTTATCCATTGGTAGATATTGACCATTATATCTACTTTCTCCGCGGTCCAGTCAGCGCTGGACGTGCGCAAAGAGAAAGACGGATTAGACTTTATGACATGTTTCGTAGTAGTTTAAAATTAAGTTAGGATTAAGTAGATAGAACAGAAGAACTTGACTATATTAATACAGTTTTTATTTAATCCTCTTTAAAGCAAGTGTTTTAAAGAGGTCTTCCTCTGCACGTACTAGTGTACGTGAAGTGACGTGAGGCACATCTCGCACTGAAGCAGTGCTAAATGGACTTGTACTGAAGCAGTACAAGTTGGCAATGCCCCGTTACACCTGGTTGCACTTTGTAGTCCGTCCAAGGACCACAATTCTGTCATCTAACATGGACATGTTAGATGATAATGGAAATACGCATCACGTTTTGCGTGATAGCAACTCCTTTCTAAGTGACATAGAAAGGAGTGCGGTCGAACGAATGAGTTCGACCGTAGAGGACGATGCCACTTTGGCCATGCTGTTCGGCTTGGACAGAGATGCCCTCCAATCATCTATCGCTAAGTTCATACAACATGAAGTTGACGAGGCGAAGGAGGAGGTAGCCTTGCTTAATCAGCAAGGCTCTCAACAGGCAGAACTGTTTTGGTTACAACAAGTATAGACGTCTGTACCTAGGATGACGCGCACGCGTCGTCCCGAGACATTAAAGATAGATATCTCTATGTATAAGGGAGTCGAAGAAGGCTCCCTCTAAAGATGGTTTGTCGTGTTGGACGATGCCATAAGGCTCGTCACATCGTCGACGAGCAAATGCAAATCGCATTTGCTCAGTCAAACTTGGCAGGTCGTGCCAAAACTTGCGCGACCCCTATGTCTTTGGGTCGCTAGAGGCTTTTAAAGCCCGGCAAAAACAGACGTTTGAACTGCCTAGGGCTAAGTTCCGAGCACGATTAGAGCTTCTGAAACTCAAGCAAGGCAAGCGTGATGTTCACGCTTATGCCCAGCACATACGACTCTTAGCGAGTTGTATCACAAACAACCCAGTTCATGAACACAC
>NC_090620.1:3306318-3316519 GCF_004359215.1 Bremia lactucae
GACGCTGATTTCATCGTACTGGATTTAGATGACAAATTTGGTGTCATCCTAGGTCTACCTTGGCTCAGAAAACATAAGCCAAGAAAGAGCTGGCATCATCGATCCGTAAAGATGCCTGCCACTTGTTCATCAGATGGCCATCTGATGAACGTCTTGGAGCGTCCACAAGCGTGTGGATGTACTACGAGTGAGTGCAATTGCCTCACTTGTGTTACGGTCGTTAGTACGACTGCACAAGATCACAGTGTGATTACTAATCACCCTGTGGAGTCAGCTGCCGGCGGCTGTGCTAATGCAAAGGCAGCGCCGAAGGTCCACCACTCGAAAAGGTCGAGTGGATTGGGACATGAATGTACGCTTAGTGGGCGACATTCAAGGAGTATACCGGTTGCCCAGAAAGGACAACACGATGATCCAAGGTCGAGTAGAGAGTCGACCGTAGTGGACCCAACTGTGGTGGCGCAATCGAAGTCGGAAGACGTTGAGGGAACAAGCCCCCACGTACTTGAGGAAAACTCCTCAAAAAGTTAGTGCTGAAGTGACTAGACTTCAGCATCCCGAGGGTTTGACCCCTTGGCAGCCTGTGGGTAAATCCCAGGAAGAAACTGAGATATTGAATGTCTTGGTTAATGACGGATCAAGAGTTGGCGCTTATACTCTTGATATGTATGCGCTTCCGAAGTTAACTTCGGAAAATGCTCAATTATTAACCCTAGAACCCAAGCGATTCTTGAGAGATCTGCATAGTGGTAGAATTAATTAGATCTACGTAGTCATCGCAGAGGACGAATACGTAACCGATATTCGGTCAGCGGTAATTTATGCAGAGAACAAACGGTTTCTCAGCAGCTCATCGATGGACGAAAGTGTCTTCGATGTGAAGACTCGGATTGGGAGATATACTCCTCAATCCTGGGAGTCACTTGAGACAAATCCTTTATACAAGGATTTGATTGAGCTCAGGGATATATTCCCTGAAACAGTTTTTTTTTATCATGCGAGTTGCCTAAATCTATAGACACTCGACATGAGATCGAGCTCAAACCAGGCTCGAAGCACTGTGTCATGAAGCAGTGGCCACTGCCTCGTAAACAAGTACTTATGATCGATAAATTCTTTATCGATTAATTAAAGGCGAGCCATGTAAGGGAGTGAACCTACCCTGATAGCTCTCCAACCTTCTGTGTGCGAAAGGCCACAGGAGGGTGGCGGATAGTGCACGCATTCAATAACCTGAATGCTGCAGCGGTACCGGCTCAAACGCCGATACCACGAAAAGATGCAATTCCTAATGGAATGTCTAAGAGCACCATCTTTTCGTATATTGATCTGATGGATGGATTTTGTCAGATTCTTATGCGTGAACGGGCATCCCGTACACAGCAGTAAGCACTCCCAGCAGGATGCTCTGGAAATGGCTAGTAGTGCGACAGGGGCTTAGTAACGCCCCTGCAACATTCCACAGATGCGTAACGAATCTGTTGAGACCGGTGCGACAATTCGCACCGAGTTATTTTGACGATGTATTCGTCCATAGCAGGGCCATGGACGGAAAGACGGACGAGGAAGTTCATAAAACTTACGTTCGTCAGGTTCTTACACTTTTGCGAAAGCATAAGTTGTTCGCGAATCTCAAGAAGTGTATATTAGCTGCAAGCGAAATAGCACTTCTTGGGTCCATCGTCGGTAAACACGGCGTGCGCCCTGAGCCCGAAAAGAACAAGGCAATTACTGACTGGCCAGTTCCAGTCGATGTCAAGGGGCTTAGAAAGTTCCTTGGGTTAGCGGCGTACTTGCACAAGTACTCCCGCAATAATGCCGAAATGACAGTTCATCTCTCTCGTATCTTGAAAAAAGACAAGAAATGGCTATGAACGCTGATTGCCAGCGTTCCTTGAAGGTATTAAGCAGAGCTTAATGCACTCGCCGATCTTGGCGATCGCAGATTAAGACAGACCATTCCATGTGGTCTGTGACGCCAGCAATTTCGCAATCGGCTGTGCGTTAATGCAATACGATACAGACTGCGCGGAGCGCGACGTCTGTTACCAATCGCGTCAGCTGCAACCAGCTGAACGCAACTATCCAGTGCATGACAAGGAACGTCTTGCCATGAAATATGCACAGGCTACGTTTCGGGTCTATCTCCGAGGAGGTAGACCGTTCCTCGTATATACGGACCATACGTCATTACGCAGAGCCGTAAATAGCCCACACCTCCCGCAAAGAATGACGAGGTGGCTATCCTTTTTCGCGGACCATAATTTCTCCGGGGAATATAAATCAGGACGACTTAATGTCGTCGCTTATCCGTTAGCACGCCGACCCGATTTCGAGCCGGCTGCGCACTCCAACATGGAACATAATCCCACTGTTGCAACACTCATTACAAGTGTTCCGTCATCAACCTTGTTTGATGACATGAAGAAAGCCTACACAGAAGATAAAGAACTTCTGCGTCTCGCCTTCGTGAAGCTTGTCGCCTGTTGGTCGATTTCAAAAAGATTATCGCGTCGTGGTGTTCCAAAAGTTTAATGGGTTATCTGATAAATCCATCCAATAAATATAATAAAGATTTGCTGGCTTTATAGCGATCGTTATCCGATTGTTCACGACACGCAACGGCTTACTTTACTACACAGCCGTTGCCGGCGACACTCCACGTGTCGTCGTCCCAACTCAGAATGATTTGCGCTTGCGCATCATGTATGAGTGTCAAGATGCACAAACAAGTGCATCCACGTATACTCACCTTGAAAAAGTTAAACTCTGGCTCAAGCGGGGAGACTTGCTCGAGAAAAGACTTGTCTTGCTCTTCGTATTGACTTAACTGTCAACGCGAAGGACACCGGGGTTAAATTATTATATATTGAAGATGACAAACAAAAACTATTAATTAAATTATTGCTGACTTTGACGACGATGTTAATAGCCAATGACTATATTAATGAGAGCGATGGCGCTCTAATTGAGAAATCGATATTCCCGCAATGAGCACTAGGGACACTTTTAAAAATAACAAACCGAATCAGAGATTTTTCCAATTCGTAAATGAGTGGACGTATCTTCGAAGAGATACTTCGAGGACAGGATTTACACGTTCCGTCTGACCATCTGTTTTTAAGATGGCTAGATATTGACATCTTCAACTGTGTTCAAAAATAATGCCATAAATCGGGGATCTTGATCCGGAACCAGCATGGAGTCGCAACGTCGTGCTATTAAGAGACGAGCACACCTAGGATATGATTGACTCCGGGACTACATAAGATGTCCCATCTTGCTGATTCGATCCACAAACAGATAAATACTATGTTCTTATGAGCATACTCGAGAAACCCGAAGACAAAGCCTATTTATACGCCCTTCCAGCACTCGGACGGTACAGGCAAATGCTGTAATAGAACATGGGCTAGGCTAAACTCGTTGACAAACCTAGCAAGCACGTATGTATTTGCACAAAAGCCGATACTGGCGACGCCAGTAAAGTAGCGACTTACTTTCAATTAAGTCTTCACGACCACGGTGCTCATATCGTAACGCTCATGCATGACGTGCAAATCCTTGTAAGTGGGATGACTAGACTAAGTGTGTCTCCGGCAATGACTGTGTAATACAGTATTTCATGGCGCGTTGTGTATCGATCTTCATCAGATCGATACAATGTCGACAATCCCACTAAGGATTGTTGTGATGGATTTCGGAGGTGATCTATCCAGCAATTAAGGGCTGTATCTTCTTTTTAGGCTCTTCTAAAGTCGTCAAGTAATGTGGACGACGAAAGACTTGATAGCAGTGTAGCAGTTTGATTGTATATTGGGTATTTCGTGTTTGGCACGCAAACAAGAGCTCGTCCTCACTGCTTGTTTGCACAGTCGACTCAAAATCAGGCCGGCTCATAACACATTAGCGACGACATTAACTCGTCCTGGTATATTCCACTAAAAAATATACTCTGCGATAATGGCAACCACCTCGTTATTCTTTGCGAGAGGTGTGGTGTGGACGTGCGTAAAGATGCATAGTCCATATAAATAAGGAAAGGTCCATCTTAAGATAAACTTCAAACTTAAGTCAGTATATATCTCATGACAAATAGTTCCTTGTCATGTACGGTAATTACGCTCAGCTGGTTGAAGGTGACGCGACCGAGAGCAGACGACGCACTCTTCGCCGTCTGTGTCATTTTGCTTTAGCGCACAGCGAATTGCAAATTCGCTGGCGACACAGACCACAAGAAATGATCTATTCTATTGTGCCAGATCGGCGAATGCATCAAGCTTTTTCTTTATGCCCTTAAAAAGGCGCTGATAACCAGCGTTACATGACCACTTTACACTTCTTCTTGAGACGCCGCTAGCTTGATTTAATATCGAGATCCTTTAACGTCGACCGGCACAGGCCAGTCGATGATTTTCTGTAATTAGGGTGCATACTGAGTTTACAAAGGATGCTGCTATTTCTCTTGAAGCAAGTATGGATTTCTCGAGTTTGGCGTCCAGCTTGCTCTTAGGCAGAAGTGCAAGAGCTTAACGGAGTACGGTACTTCAAAATACGACTTTTCGTTCACGGCTCGACTCTAATTGAAGACATTGTCAGAATAACTCGGTCTGAAATCTTGCGCGATCTCAACAGATTGGTCACATTGCTGTTGAATGTTGCAGGAGCAATAATAAGCCCCTGTAGCATTACTAGCCACTTCCAAAGCATTCCGCTTGGGTGCTTACTGTTGTGAACATACTTTCCTGTTCAAGCATCACTTCGAATTAGAAGGTGATTTGGGTGGCCTCATCACCAGGAGCAATTTTTATCTACGATGAAAGATCAGTAAGGCGCTCAGCCTCGCCGTTGGAATTTCGCAGTAGCGTCAGACCGCGTCCTCCATTATTCCTTGCGGAAGATTGCTTATTTATCTAAGTGTTTCTTGAAGCACTGGGAATGGATGTCATGTTTTCAAGAGCGGTTGCATCTTTAAAATCGCTTGTTATTTGATGAGCGAGCTATCTCGCTTTCAACATAAAGAGGTCCATGGTTTGGGCCCTCCGATCTGTTGTCGTCTCGATGGACGATAGGAACTAGATTGATCTAAACTCTGTTTCAGGTCTATTCCGCTAAAAGATCGCTAGATCTTGCGTATCAAATTCGAAGTGGAACAGGTGGGTCTTGACGGGACCATCCGCGAGCCCTTGATGAACACAGTAACCTGTATTTGAACATCAATTGGCTTACACACCTACTACAAATCGTGTGTGTTGGGCGCAGCGTGAATGCCACAACTGCCCTGCTTTAAATCCAGGAGCTCTGCGCGAGCCCTAAATTTGGCAAATGGCGGCTCGAAAGTTCGTCGGAGTGGCGATGTTAAGACTTTATACGACCCAAACTCAAATAGTATGTGAGGCTTGAGCCCTAAACCCGAGCTTTGGTACCTCCGGCCAAGTTGGACATGCCAAACTTCAATTTTGTCGAATTAACCTCGATGTGACGAGCTTTAATGACATCGTCAAGCTCGTCGAACCATCGTAACAAAGAGTCATCCTCGACTGCCTTGACCTTGGTGATTTCTATTTTAAGAATTTTCAGTCGACGCGCATGTGACGGCCCGGCAGTGGCGTGAAAGATGTTGTCTCAACAGTCCTGAATGTTTAGCACCCTGACATCTTAATAAGCGGACTTATTGAGAGCCTTACTGGTGAGGCAAGATTACTTTTCCTGGACCTCGTCGGGTTTATGTTCGATAAATTAAGCGATAGTTGCATGATAATCGTCTTTTTCAGAGCGAACAACATTGTGCTAATTGATGACCCGCAAACGACCGTTTGACCGCTCTCAATTCAAGGTCACTCAAATGAACAATTCTCACGCGTGGCGTAAAGCCTTACTTTTCTTCATCAAGCATGTATGTTAAATGGGACGTTAGAGAGATCACGATATTCTTTTAAGTGTCCTGGAGCGCCATTTGCTTGTACTGCTTCAGTGCATACTATCCTGCACTGATAGTAGTGCTTGTAACGGGCACTGCCAACTTGTACTGTTTCAGTACAAGTCCACTTCGCACTGCTTCAGTGCGAGGTGTGCCTCACGTCACTTCACGTACACTAGTACGTGCAGAGGATGACTATCTTTTAAACACTTGCTTTAAAGAGGGTTGAAAGTAAACTGAATTTTATTTAATTAAGTTCTTCTGTTTCTATCTTTTTAATACTAACTTAATTTTAAACTAATACTCAACATGTAATTGAAATCTTATCTGTCTCTCTCTTTGTTTACGTTTACAGCTGAATAGTCTGCGGGATATATATATATATAATGGCCTATACCTATTTATGGATAAGATTTCTGAACATGACTATATAAAGTAATATTCTCCAAATATTATCTGCCTTTTAGATAATATTAATTATTACATTTAAAGTGTTAATTTCATGTAACGATACACCCCGTTACATCACCCCTCCCTTAAACGACAATCACTCTGAATGTCATTGAATAGAGTGGTCACTATAAGACCACTTAATTAAAAACGATGTTGATTGGTCATTACCATATATTTTTAATTCTATCACATAGTTAGCAAGTCCATGCGGTATGCGTATAGTGCGGCGCCTTCGGCTGCGGTACATGCAACCGCTGGTGACGCTTTATTTTCTCTTGCGGTGGCATTTCGTCTGCCACAGTATCCTCTTCTCCCGCAACAGTAGATGTTGCGGGTATACGTGGTGAGTCACCACGTGAATGCGACCCCTCTTTGAAGGTCGACTATGAATTCGAGTTGGACAAAATGGCCGACTCGGGGAGAGCCGAACAGTCGCCTGATTGTCGTCAGGCGGCTAACTATGAGCCTTCGAATGAGGGGGCTCAATCGGATAGACGTGCTAAAAGCATTCGCTATGGCATGTTGGTTCCGACGATGAGGATAATTCCTCATCGCCAGCACCGTCTCCCGTGCCGTAACCCGCACTTATTTCTGTGCGTGGTGATGACGATTCTGTAACCATCGTAATAAAAGTTCTTGTGGTACCCCTGCTTCAGTGGGTACCACTCAGGGAAGCGTAGACACTAAAATGTCTCGTCTTGCCCCTGAGAAGAAGCCGTGGCTTTTGCCCGAACAGATAATCAATAGCTTGTCTGAAGAGACCACTCCTCAAAATAAATATTTCTTTGCTATTGCGACAAAGCTACATGGCCTTGATCCCAGCGCGAAGAACTTTCGCGCGGAGTGAGATTTTTATCTCGATGCTTTTTTCAAGCATCGATGGTAAAGTGGCAACAATTAGCGAGATAAGGGCTCGCTTTTGCCAGCCTAGAGCGCGTTCATTCGCAATGTGAAAGACATTGGACGCGAAGCCTGGCTTCAAAGACTAAACGCGTATCGCGTTAAGTTGAGAAAAGAACTCCAACAGGTGCAAGGTATAAACTGCATCGGTTGTCGTCACGTGAGGCAGGACTTCCATGACTCATGTGGGGTGATCCCTGTCCGTGTTGTGTTTATTACACGAAGCAAGTATAAGGGGATGTCTATTCCCTTTCTTCGCCTTGGGGAAGAGCTCGCATTTATATCGAGATGCGCGATGCAATTGACGTTTCGCAGTCAATTTACAAACGCCAGGGGCGTGTTTTTATCGATGGACCTTCTGATCCATCGGATGGGTCTCCTTATACTGACGGACTAAGCCCTCGACGTCAACAATTAGCTGGGAACGAGGCTCCCAGCTGTCATGCGAAGGTGAATAATCGCGCCAGCGAACCAGATAACTCATTCGCTGCCCTTCACATCGCGGTGGTTTCGAATACGTTCCACAAGGAAACGTTGACCACCGTAGAAATCCACCAATAATTGTAGTGGAGGGGGAAAATTTTTATCCGAACCGTGCGTCGGATCTAGAGTCGAAGATGGACAAAATCAACCGCTACCTCCATGTATAGGAGGAGGGTCATGAACGTGGGCGGGGTAAGCGTTACTCGTTGGAGCAGACGGTGCAAGCTCACTATATCGAAAGGTTGGAACACCGTTGAAAGAGTGCGTAATCCATGTTGGAGTACGAACGGAATTATGACGCTCTTCTTATCGCGGTTTCGAGGATCTTCGGACCCGACAATAGAATCTCCAGATTCAGCATGAGAATCTGGTTCGTTACCACAAGAATCTTAAAACGATTCTTGAAAAGGGTGGTCAGATCCGTCTTCAGAAGAAACCGCGTACTGATGGTACGGGCGGAGCCGACCAACGTAAAACGTAGGATGCGTTCGCATCCTACGTGAGAATTCTACCGTGTACGCATTGCCTCTGCGATGCAGTACACGGAAGGGCCCAATGAACTTGGGTAGTAATTTACTGCTACCCACATTAGTGACTACACGCTTAGTTAACTTTACCGTTGATAGTAGTACTATGTCATTAATTTTGATAAAAGAACATTTGCTCTTGCATAATTCCAGCGTTCCGTTTCTGAAGGTCCACTGCGTTAGCAATGGAATCCTGTACGAAACAAATTACTGATTCTCGAGCCAGCAGAAATTCCTCTGCTGACTCATTTTTTTTGTCTTTTTCAGTGCGCTTTGTGCGCACTGCCATGAGATTGTTCTCATCTTCGATGTCGATCGCATCGACATCGACATCATTCGCGTCGCTTGTAACTTCGATGCGTGATGAGCATGAGCCAGAAATGGTTTTGCTCGTGCGAGTCCCCCCCTTAAACGAGAGGATCCTTTTAATCGGGTCGGTATACGTGGATGGCGTAAGCCATTCACGAAGAACGTTGTATGCGTTGTTGACGCATGCATCGAATTATTGATGGCGAATTCGACCATCGGTAAAAACTCGCTCCAATTCGGGTACGATTGGACGTAACCTCGAAGTATCTCTTCGAGGACGCGATTTACGCGTTCTGTTTGACCATCCGTTTCTGGGTGATCGGATGTTGACATAGTCAGCCGTGTTCCGAGGGATCGGAACACGGATTGCCAGAACTCAGCCGTGAATCTCAGATCCCTATCCGAAACCAATTCACGGGGTAGCCCATGGAGTTTGAATACCGTGTCGATAAAGACACGGGCACAACCCGGAGCCGTAATCGACTCTGGTACCGCAGCAAGATGTACCATCTGGCTGAATCTGTCTACAAAAACAAGGATTCCATTGGTTTTGTGATGGCATCGGGAAATTCGAAGATGAAGTCCATAGATACGGACTGCCAACATTCTGCCGGAAGTGGTAGAGGTTGGAAAGGTGCACAGGATGAAATGCTAGACTTCACCTGTTGACACACCTCGCAATCACGAATGTACTTGCGCACGAACAGATACTGGCGGGGCCAGATAAAGTCGCGACTTACGGTGAGATCAGTTTTCTTACGTCCACGATGCCCACTTGTTAGTGCATCACATTCCACATGGAATGGTCTCTCTTGATCTGCAATCGCCATGATCGGCGATTGCATCAAGCTCTGCTTGATACCTTCAAGGAACGCTGACAATCAGCGTTTCATAGCCATTTCTTGTCTTTTTCAAGAGACGAGAGAGATGAACTGTCATTTCGGCATTATTGCGGGAATACCTGTGCAAGTACGCCGCTGTCCCAAGGAACTTTCTAAGTCCCTTGACATCGACTGAAACTGGCTAGTCGGTAATTGCTTTGATCTTTTCGGAATCAGGACGCACGCCGTGTTTACCGACGATGCACCCAAGAAGTGCTATTTCGCTTGCGGCTAATATACACTTCTTGAGATTTGCGGACAACTTATGCTTTCGCATAAGTGTAAGAACCTGACGAATGTGAGTTTTATGAACTTCCTCGTCCGTCTTTCCGTCCATGGCCCAGCTATGGACGAATACATCGTCAAAATAACTCGGTGCGAATTGTCGCACCGGTCTCAACAGATTCGTTACGCATCTGTGGAATGTTGCAGGGGCGTTACTAAGCCCCTGTCGCACTACTAGCCATTTCCAGAGCATCCTGCTGGGAGTGCTTACTGCTGTGTACGGGATGTCCCGTTCACGCATAAGAATCTGACAAAATCCATCCATCAGATCAATATACGGAAAAATGGTGCTCTTAGACATTCCATTAGGAATTACATCTTTTCGTGGTATCGGCGTTTGAGCCGGTACCGCTGCAGCATTCAGGTTATTGAATGCGTGCACTATCCGCCACCCTCCTGTGGCCTTTCGCACACAGAAGGTTGGAGAGCTATCAGGGTAGGTT
>NC_090620.1:3317513-3328680 GCF_004359215.1 Bremia lactucae
CGCTCCAAGACGTTCATCAGATGGCCATCTGATGAACAAGTGGCAGGCATCTTTACGGATCGATGATGCCAGCTCTTTCTTGGCTTATGTTTTCTGAGCCAAGGTAGACCTAGGATGACACCAAATTTGTCATCTAAATCCAGTACGATGAAATCAGCGTCGTACTGTAAATCTTTTAACGTGTAGTTAAATTTCACTACGCGTTTCATTCCGGTTATCGCTGCGCCTGTCGCTAGGCGCACCGTCATCCTCGTTGGAGGGATGTCGCGCTCAACATATTTGAGCCTTCGACCCTCTAGCGACTGACGGCGAATAAAGTTATTCGGCGCCCCACAGTCCACTAGGGCTGTAAGTGACAAATTATTTGTCACTTTAAACTTCAAAGTGATGAGAGATACCTCATCACCAGGTGCAGAGACACATAATGATTGTGTGTCGGAAGCAACTTTAGTCAAGAGATTTGCAAATTCCCCGGCCGGTTTTTTGGCGGTCCGCCTCGCTGTTGCAATTTCGCAACAACGCCGGACCCGCGACCGTTGCGCTTTTTGGCATTCTGTCCATAATTATGTTCAGGGCCTCTCGGTACTGGGCGTGGAGCACTACACTCATGAGCGTACTGTCCTAACTTTTGACAAGGATTGCATTTCTGCAATCGCTTGTTGTTGTTCGAAAAGCGAGGTTTCTCGCTTTCGACATAAGAGAGGTCCATAGGTTCTGGACCTCCCAGTTCGTGTCGTCTTGGAGGACGATATGATGACGAACTAGCTTGAGCCTGTCTCAAGCTAAAGTCCTCCTGATTTGCAGCGGATATTGCTTCTTAAGCGTATCCAGTTCCAAGCGGAACAGGTGGGTCTTTACGAGACCATCCGTAAGACTTTGCATGAACACCGTAATCAACGTGTGTTCATGAACTGGGTTGTTTGTGATACAATTCGCTAAGAGTCGTATGTGCTGGGCATAAGCGTGAACATCACGCTTGCCTTGCTTGAGTTTCAGAAGCTCTGATCGTGTTCGGAACTTAGCCCTAGGCAGTTCAAACGTCTGTTTTAGCCGGGCTTTAAAAGCCTCTAGCGACCCAAAAAAGACATAGGGCTCGCGCAACTTAAGGCCTAGAGCGCAAGTTTTGGCACGAACTGCCAAGTTTGACTGAGCAAATGCGATTTGCATTTGCTCGTCGACGATGTGACGAGCCTTTATGGCATCGTCCAACTAGACAAACCATCTTAAGAGGTAGTCTTCTTCGACTCCCCTATACTTAGAGATGTCAATCTTTAAGGTTTACGGACGAAGCGTTTGCGTCATCCCAGGTACAGGGGTCTGTGCCTGTTGAAACCTCAACAGTTCTGTCTGTCGAGAGCCTTGCGGATTAAGCAAGGCTATCTTCTCCTTCGCCGCGTCAAGTTCATGTTGTATGAACTTGGCGGACTGAATTGAGGGCATCTGTCCTAACCGGACAGCATGGCCAAGATGGCATCGTTCCCTACCGTCAAACTCATTCGTTCGACCGCACTCCTTTCTATGTCACTTAGAAAGGAGTAGCTATCACGCGAAACGTGATGTGTATTTCCATTATCATCGAACATGTTCATGTTAGATGACAGAACTGTGGTCCTTGGACGGACTACAAAGTGCGACCAGGTGTAACGGGGCACTGCCGACTTAAACTGCTTCAGTACAAGTCCACTTCGCACTGCTTCAGTGCGAGATGTGCCTCACGTCACTTCACGTATACTAGTACGTGCAGAGGAAGAATCTCTTGAAAACACTTGCTTTAAAGAGGGTTGAAAGTAAACTGTATTTCTTTAAATTGAGTTTTTTTCTGTTTCTATCTATTTAATACTAACTTAATTAATAACTAAGAAAAACATGTAATAAAGTCTTATCTGTCTCTCTCTTGCGCGCGTCCAGCGCTGACTGGACCGCGGAGCAAGTTGATACAATGGCCTATATTTATTAATGGATATCGTTATCGTTCTTCTTTATAGCATAAACCAGGCTCGTGTCAGAATAACAGTGTCAAACTCACTTTAAGAGCTCAGTCAAACATTGTCGTCGACTAATAATTATTGCGAGTATAACTATATTATTTACCCAAATTTATTGGGGAGGTAAGAACAGCAGCATATCGCATAATATTTTCTGTACTCTCCTCTAGGACGTCAATGGCTTTACTTCTCTCTAGGACGTCAATGGCTTACATATAAGCGAGTTATAAAGGGATCAAACCACTTTCAAAAATTCGCAGATTTTCTGTAACAATACCTGCTAGTTTGCTAGCGGAGCACGTGTTCAAACGCAGAACTCCTAGCTCTTCACTAATTATTGGCTCAGAGTACTGCCCTCTCCTAGGCTCAGTGGTCGCCTGGAAAGTGCAAAACAAGTATCTAATTGGCCATAACTATTTTCTCACCGCTTATCGTCGCACGAAAGAGAGAGCTTCAAGTATAAGTCATACCCCTACTCTTTGCGACGCCACTACGCGAAGAAAGCAACCATCTTTCTCTACTTATCTCGTGACGGCTCTTACTACCGGCCTCGATTCATTTTTCAATCTCTGAAGCATCGAACACAGCAACTACGGTATGCATCCTCACCGTGTCGTAGCAATGGCAACACTTTTTGCATGCATCACGAGTGGTTCGCCGGTGGCTTCCGAGCCATACGTCCCAGGTCTCGCCCCTGTCGATATGGCCGCTCCAAAGCTGCGTGGCAAGAATGCTGCTACAACTAATGGAGACACGGAAAACAGAATTAATTGGTTTTTCTGGAAGACCACAGATGAAATGCTTAAGAGCAAGATTAAGCAACAAATTGGGCTCATGGACCAATTAAAATTGCGACCGTACGATAAAAAAATTATTCAAGCCTTAGAAAAACTTGATCCCAAGATTGAAAAGCTTTTAAAGAAGTACAGGAAATAGCTAAATGAGGTCAGAGAGTAAATCAAAGAAAAGGTGACGATTCGCTAGATTTTAGCCAACACGCCCCGCAATACTAAGGCCGAAAAAATTCTAATTTCGAAATAAATTCGTGATCCTCTCTTCAAAGCTTTGTGGTTAACATGTCAATCGCCTCCTTTTTCAGCGCATTTCCCGCAGGTAGTCTCATCGAATCCTATATTAAATTTTCTGTTGCTTGAGATGGAGCCGCCCAAATTACATTTGGGAACCGATATAGCCAAACCCCTTAATTATCTATTTCTGTATTTATGAGGGTAGCGTAATGGTAGCAACTTGTTAATAACTAGAATTCACATTGAGAATCTTTTATACAGGCCTTGCCAGCTTCAGTAGCTCAAAAGGACTTCAAAAATACTTTTCAATAATTGTCTAATTTCTTTCTTTAATAGCAAAATGCTTTTCCAACAAAGAAATAACGAGCGAAGCCGACAAACCTGGAACATAAGAATATTGCGGCTTGCGCGCCCATGGTGGGTGGGTACAAAACTAGACCACTAAGATTCGCCAATTTGAAAGGTAAGTATGCACTCCCGCAAAAGTTGGTGTAAGTAAAGTAAATTTAAATTTATCCTTAGATTGACAGCCAAAGACTAACATGCATGCGCAAGAGCACACCTCCGACCCTTGTCTCTTATATCCAGCTCAACCTCTCCCTCTTGGCTATTTCTCACCTGTTAAAAACAGTACATCTAACATCGCCAAACGAAAACACGGTTTCTGATGCATTACACTTCTCTCATGTAGATAGTTAAGGTGTGTGGCTACTGCGATTCTCTAATGTAATTTAGGGGGGGGGTGATGGTGTACCAAAGTCCAAAAGGGGATCTAACGACGACTCTAAAGGGATAAATGTTAATTTTGGTCTGTTATACACAAAAGACACTTGTAAATCTCATCTTCTCATGGGTACTTTCAAATCCTTAAATCATATTATTCGAACAGACGGGGTCGAGACGAGCCTACAACAATTGATTGCTGGTCGTGGACTCAAGGTCAAGTCTTACGTAAAACAAAAACAAAAATCGTTGCTCTTGGATGAATAAGCTCGAAAGGGGCGTAGTCGGTTTGTACGGTCAGGACAATATAAAATTAACATTTATCCCTTTATATACGAAATAATGTTTATGTTTTATGTTGTCATTTTTAATCTGTAATTTTTGATTGGGGCTATACCAAAAAGGGGGTGTCCCATACCGGTTCCCTAAATTAATTGCTTAAGCGAGAAAATTGCGAATCAGACATTGTACCGGGCAGTGCTATTATAGTGTTCCGTCCGTACCTATGTAACGGGCCGTCCCGTTACATACATTATATTTTTAATAAGAGGGAAATAATAATGAAGCAGGAAACTATGATTATTTAATCGTTTTTAAATAATATTTCAAATATTACCAAATTTGGTTATTTTGAGGCAACAAGACAACAGTTCTGTTGATTGTTGACTTACATTTAAATCAACCCCACCAATCGTTTTTAGACACGAATTAGATAGTGCGCAAGGAGGCGTTGTACAAAAGTTAATATTAATATGTTAAAGTCAGTAGATAGAAGATCGTTACGAAGGAACCTAATATATACATTCAGTTTAACATTTTTCCTTTAATAAAGTCTTAGTATCGACCGCTCCTAAAGTCAGAGGAATACTTTCAGACTCAGAGAGTCACTTGGTTCTATTGAACTAATGGGTTTAACAACTCAGGGAGTCGTACAAGCTATTAAAGCTTATGGAATCCACTAGTTGCCACTTGGTTCTACGAACCCCTGAATCCTAGTTCAAGGGATTCAGGGGTTCGTAGAACCAAGTGGCAACTAGTGCCCAAGAGGATATACCTTAGAAAGGCTTCTATCTCTTATAGATCAATGCGCAGCCTTAGGAAGGCACTTAAGGCTTTAAGATCGAAAAGGGGATTGCACTTAATTTAATTATTTAAATCTAAAAACCTTATCCTAGCTAAATTAAACAGATTTTGGCCGCCAGATTTATATCTGGCAGCGACCACATTTGTTACCCATAATAATGGGATTTAATGTAACTAACTATTTTAAAATTAGATAAAAGGGTATTTTACCCATAAAGTAAATGTACCACAACAACGGTTCTCCAACCGATGTGTGACTCATTACATCCTCCCCCATCGGACTGTTGACACCGAGTGACAACATTTGCTTCATTTCCTCTTTGAGGTCGGAACCTAAAAAGCTAACCGTTTGGTTGTGTTTTTTTTCATTCCTTCGTCTAATGGCAATCAAGCGTGAGTCACAGACTCTGAGTACCTTCCTCGTCGATGAGGGAATGGTGGACTTTGAAAGTCACTCTCAATAAGAGAAGGAGGGGTAAGAGCGGCGTTCGCTCACACCTTCTCCTCCGGATGAACGGCGACGGGTCCCAAATCCGATCCCAGAACGTGGTTTCGCTGGTGTCTTAACTGCATTGAGCAGGACACGGGACCCTGAGTCCAACATCATTACGAATCCGCTCGATGAAGAGCAAGAGCGGGCAATCCTCATAGAGGAAAGAGCTCGACGTCGAGCTGCCGAGATAGCGAAAGCCAAAGCTCATTTTTTAGTGCATATAGATTCACTCAGCTTAGTGCGGGCGAGCGTCTCAAAGAGATAGAGGGTTATAGCTTGGCCATCTGGATCTCTGGTGACCCGGCGAGGACGCCGGAGGAGATCGCTGCCCGCGACGCTCTTCATGAGAAATACCTTACGCCAAAGGTAATGACGCGAAGCCAGTATCTGACGCGTTTACGTGATCAAGCCCGTGGGGCTTCGGTGACCTCCATGAGGGAAATTCCGACCGTTTTGTTTCCAAACGAAATAAGGAGTGAAAACGAAGTCTCATTTGAGAACTAGGTTCACCGGGCTGCAGACTCAAACTTCGTAATATCTGGAATATCAGAGAGTCTGCGGATAGAGGTGATGTTCGTTTGGAACGGAAGCTTCGCTTCGACTTCGCTAAGCTTAAGGCCAAAGGCCAGTTACGTTCGGC
The DNA here is from genome assembly GCF_004359215.1 of Bremia lactucae. NCBI lineage: Eukaryota > Oomycota > Peronosporomycetes > Peronosporales > Peronosporaceae > Bremia > Bremia lactucae. The sequence continues at coordinate 3,323,466 of NC_090620.1, forward strand.
ATTTATGCCACAAAACGAAAAAGGCCTAGCCAATATTTCAGTGCTTCGGTTGACCGTACAACCAAGGATCGAAGCCGCAATGAGGCTTTAGATTCACATTATCCCACGTTTAGTGGTGGGAAGCGTCGTTTGACGCGAGTTGACCCTGAACTTGGCGCTCAAAAATGTCAACGGCGTACGGGCAATCTTGCCGAAGAGGTACCTCGAACTCCCAAGAGTTTTCGCAAGAGAGGTACCCTAGCCACTTCACCAGATACTGGTATTGACCCTCACGACGACGTCGCTTTAAAAAGTTTCTCCACATGAAACTGAAGGATCCCCCGCGCATCAAGCAGCGCGGGAGGGGGCCGAAATTTCGGCGGAAGCATTTGATGCTCTACGGCACGAGGTGCAACTTTTTCGTGAGGTCTTTGCTCGGGTTGAGATCTCTTTTGAGGCGGTTCGGGACCTTTTTTCGACGCTGGAGCGTCAGCAGCCTCGTTTAGAGGGCCAGTTAGATATCCTGGTGAGAATGCAACAATCTGCGGCACGGCCGCCTGTCTCGGCGCAAGCGCCTTCAAGTCCACGTGAGAAGGGTCCCGATATGGCTAACGCAAGCCAACGTAAAGCACTGGGTGTGTATGCAGCTTGCTGGGAAGGTTTAGCGTATAAGCGAGGCCCTTAAATGGCCCAATGAAGCGCGGGCGCAATTTGGTCTTGAAGACCGCGGAAACCAAGTTGGTAGGTAGGTTTTTAGCGTTTAGAAAAACTCGGTATCCGACCATATAAGAATTAATACAGCTTCTGCCTTTGGCATCTGCTTGTTCTTTTTGTTTGTCTTGGCTATCAGCCATCGTATCCCTTACATGTCTTAAGACACTAAATCGCGTCGCGAGAAACTCGTGTACTTGTTTCCGAACGGTAACAGGGCTGATATCAGCAAGCCTATCGGACAATTCCCCCCCACCAAGCCCTGAGCCACGCAGTGGTATGATTAATGGAACGCGTGGGTGGATAAAGCCGTTGACATAAAACGCAGTATAGCCTGTAGAAGCATGTACAGTGTTATTTAATGCAAACTCCACTACTGGGAGCATTGAGCTCCAGCGCTTTGGTGTCTGAGCACACACGCTGCATAAAACGTCTTCAATGACGCGATTGACACGTTCCGTTTGACCATCGGTCTGCGGATGGTCCGCAGTGGACATATTCAATCTGGTGCCAAGCACTCGGAAAATTGGTTTCCAGAATTTACCCGTGAAACGGGGATCCCGATAAGAGACAATATCCACTGGCAAACCATGCTGTCGAAACACGCGATCGATAAACAGCTTAGCTGTAATGGAATCCGGCACGGTCGCTTAGTGAGCCATTTTGCTCAAACGGTCAAGAAAGACCACTATACCGAGTTACAGTCTGAATCTTTCGGTAGTCCAAAAATAAAATCCATACGAATGGACTCCCAGCAACCGATGGGGACGGGGGGACTCGCCTGTGGCGCAGCAGCATGTGCCGAGGGTTTAACTCGTTGGCACGTTTCGCATGTGCGAACATATGTGGTGACCCATTTATAAAGTTTGTGCCACCAATAACTCTGGCTTATAGAGCCGTAGGACTTTTCTCTACTGAGATGACCATTAAGGACAGTATCGTGTGCCTCATAGAGAATTCGGTACTTCAAATCCCCATCATGAGGAACAACGACACGCGGAGGGTCCGCGATGTCTGTCTAATAAAGCAACAGATTGTTATCGATAAAAAATTGATGTAACCTTGCACGCAAGCGTGCCGGTAATGTAATACCTGAATCCGAGTTCTTTAAAGCTCGTAGCAGAGCTACCCACTGTTCATCCCTGGCGTAAGCCGAACGGATTAATTCAGGAATAGGTGACGAGATCGTTAAATGAGAATGCTCATAATCCGGCCTGCGTGATAACGCATCGGCCAAAGTATTTTGCTTGCCGAGTTTATGCTTCACCTCAAAGTCGTATTCCGCATAAAAGGATAGCCATCGGGCCATTCTCTGTGAGAGATGGGGCGACTTAGTCGCCGTGCGTACTGACGCGTGATCTGTATAAATCACAAACGGTTTAGAGCCGAGCAGATAGACTCTGAATTTGACGAGAGCATACTTCATAGCAAGTAACTCTTTGTCATGAACTGGGTAGTTCTTATCCGCAGCTTTAAGCTGTATAGACTCGAACGCAATAACACGTTCGTGTCCATCAACTTCTGTTTGTAACAGAGCACTGCTAATGGCGAAATTTGAAGCGTCACAGACGTCACTAAAAGGCCAATTTGGGTTTGGCAGTGCCAGAATCGGAGCATGGATAAGACTATCCTTGACTACTCAAAAAGCATTCTTTTCGGTGCTAATCCAGCACTATTCTGTATCCTTTTTAAGGAGATTAGATAATGGCCTAGCCATATCAGCGTAGATTTCGCTATATTTGTGTAAATTTATTGGCAAGACCCAACCACTTACGCAAATCCTTTTGGTTTTTAGGAACCGGTCAATCTACGATGGCCTTCACCTTAGCGGGATCCGCTCTAAGGCCTCGCTTTCCAATGAAGCATCCTAAAAAAGGGATTTCGTCTGCGCCAAAAATGCATTTAGATGCATTGGCATACAATTTGTTTGTGCGCATGCACTCGAGCACTGCTCGCAAATGGTCTAAATGGTTTTCCATATCCGACCGACCCTGCTCCGCACGCCGATGGACAAAAATGTCATCGCAATCAGTCTGTGCATAACCTCGATGAGGGCGAAACAGTTGCGTCACCAGACGATTAAAGGTTGCCGGGGCGTTGGAAAGCCCTTGTGGCATGACCAGCCACTCCCATAACATGCCGCTTGGGGTGCTGACCGCTGTAAACGGGATATCGCTAGCTCGCATGAGCAATTGGTAGTAACCATCGACTAAGTCCAATGCACTGTACATTGTACATCCCACCATATTATTCTGAAGAACATCCTATCTAGGAATAAGGGGTTTGTGCTGGTATAGTGACAGCATTAAGCTTATTATAAGCATGTACAATGCCATTTACCATTTGGCTTTTTAACACAAAATGTCGGTGTCGAATGAGGAGATTTGCTCTCTCGTGCCATTCCGGCCTCGTGTTCAGCACGGAAGAAATCGTCAATGACGTCACACTGCTCCTTTGGTAAAGGCCATTGTCTTGTGACACAGTATTTGGTTCCCGGTACCAAGTCAATTTCATGACGAACACCTCTATCCGGAGGTAAAACAGATGGTGTGTTATTACATACCACATCTTGGAATTCCTTCATCAAGGAATAAAAGGGATCCGTAAAATCGTTAAGGATCGATGACCCATTTCGCGCACTAATTGCAGCTTTGTGTTATCCAGGACAGCTTCGTCTAGAAGTGACGATGAGTTTAACTCATCCGTAGGTCGAATGACCACCATTTCAGATAAGTAACCAGCCTTTAAGGCTCGACCGCACTCATCAATAGAAATTTCGTCTAGCTCTAAAAGAGCATGTAACGAGGGGATTGCCGGAAGGCTAACTCCCCCCCCCCTCAATGTTACCGGTTACGCCATTTACAAGCGTATGTACTTGCTCACTTGTATCACTTTGTGAGGGTATACACGCTTCGTGTCCATCCTGCCTTGGAGTGGAGACAACACGCCTCTTAGAGGCCGGGACATTCACGTCCCCGAGTTTTCCAGCCTGTATTGGTTCTATACAAGACATGGTGTCTAATGTGACATCCGACAAGGAGTTAGGTAACTCAAATCCTTTACCAGCGAACGTTTACGTATCGCTTCACGTACATTAGAAGGGTTTGACCCAAAATGCCCTGGCGAACCGTTAATCGTGTCACTTTTGACACTCAGTATGGTGCCACCTGGGCCACACTCGGTGGACATAGATGTGCGACTCCACGTACCGTGATGCATCAGGGACTTAGTAACGCCCCTGCAACATTCAACAGGGATATTGCATCCTTGATGATTCGGCCTTAGGCCAACAATGCTTTCAGCATTTAGTGAATCGTTATTATAACGAGTGTCACTCGACGGAAGATGTGCCGTTCCATTGATTTCCGCTGAGTCGGGCTCAGAATTAATGTTTCTAACATTGGAGCTTGTTAACTAAGACAGTTCATTGTCTAAAACAACACTTACAGCTTCAGTGAGTGGTATGCGCCAATAGCGCTTTTGTTGCCTAGCAAAGGTGGGTTCATGACTCTCCAAAACTTTGCTAGAAGCATTGCGCGTGGCGCCTAAGGTCTTAGACCTCCAATTGATCCACGGCTCGTGGTGGTCTAACCAGGCCATACCAAGGATGACATCATATCTCGAATCCAAATCAAGGACGAAACAGCGTTCCATACTGTCAAAGTCCAGAAACTTAATACCTAAGTTCAGTGGAACTTTGAGAGCAGTGACACGAGTCCCAGTCGCTAAGCATACAGTGATTGTATCACCTTCATGCGCCCTAAGCGCCTTGACGTATTGTTGACTTCCTTCAAGGGAAAGGCGTCGAGCATAATTGCAAGACGCTTTTGAGTCAATTAAAATTGACCACGGCTTATCAAAGCCCTTTACAGTCGCTTGAGCGACTAGCAAGCCAGGCTTGTACTCTCGCCTCGTGCCATTGAGCACCGAGCTAATTGGGGCTAGGTTATGTTTATTCTCACCTCCAGGAGGTTCAACAAAGCCTAGGTCTTCCTCAGTAGGGCGCATCGCACCAATTGGGTATCGACGTTTTCCCGCACCGCACCAGATCTCTGGTATAGGTCGGAGTTGGTGCTCTTCGAGCTTTCCACGTATTTCGTAGAGGACAGGCCGGACGTAAATGTTTCGTGCTTCCGCACATATATATCTACGGATGGTCTTATGCTGTTCCACAGCTTGAAGAGCCTCTTCTACTTCCTCAACGAGGCTTAAATCCATAGGTTCCGCTCTATTAGACGAAACCCATGTGCTCGAAGAGCTTGTTCAGTAGACAGGCGTGCTAACGCGAGCAGACTTAAAGGTAAACTCGGCGCGTAGCGCTATGACAACTGCCTTTTCAAACGTAGCCGGACGATATCGGAACAATTCCATCCGGGCGACGCCCTCATTGAGACCCCCCATAAAGATGGTCACTACAATTGCTTCTTGCACCGGGTCTTGATGCATAGATGCAATGAGAGTTCTCAACTCTTGAAAAAGTTCCCTAGGAATGTATATCTTGTTGAGTCGCTAGGAGCCGTGCTCG